>NW_025959189.1:0-40782 GCF_023159225.1 Perognathus longimembris pacificus | reverse complement strand
GGTATAAAGAAACAGGTATTCAAGTGTTTAAAACATTTAAAAGAACTTATGCGCCCTATACGATTTGTAGGGCTATTAATAGCAGGAATTTTGGCCTTTATTTCCTTAGCTGCTTCTGCAGCGGCTACTGTGGCTTTAACACAAAATGTGCAGACAGCTCACCATGTTAATCAGCTTGCTCATAATACCACGCAAGCCCTGCACTTTCAAGGCAGGATTGATGATAAGGTAGAACAAAAGTTAGAAGCATTATATGAATCTGTGTTGTCTCTGGGGAGAACAAATTCGTGCCTTACAAACTTTGCAACGGGTGCGCTGTCATGCAGGGTTTGACTTTATTTGTGTGACCCTCCATAAGTATAATGGGTCGAGCTATCCTTGGGAACAAGTTGTAGCACATCTAAATGGTATTTGGCACCATAATAACTTGTCCTTAGATCTCTTTCACCTCCATAGACAAATAGCCGGACTAGAACAAGCTCCAAGTAAATGAATTTCCCCCGAGAGGAACCGCAGCCAGAGACAGGTATGAGGCGGTGCCAGCCTTAGACCGACCTAAGACAGGGCCTTCAGCACTGCTCTGAAGTTGTTCCCTAAGACGGGTAAGGCGGGCTGGGGTACCCACCCCACCTAAGACAGGCGGGTTCGCTTCTTTTAATAAAAAGACGGGGGAACTGTCGGGAGCCGAGCTAGCAGCTAAGCTCATCCTGACCTCTGGCTGTGCCGATGTCGCCAAGGTGTCGGGAGTCAAACCTGCACCTAGTTTCATTATCACCTCTGGCTGTGCTGTTACCGCCAGGATATGCTAAAGGCAAAGTCCACAGCCACTGTCCGGAATTGCTTTGTTACCTTGTGTTTACTGTAATCAAATGTTGTAAACTTCAAAGCCTCTTTGTGTTCTGGAATTTTAACAACCCTATGCTATTCCCTGGTTCCAAAACTGCATATAAGCTGGAAGTTAAGAATAAACTGTTGCTGCAGTCTTGAGGTTCAACCTTATGGCTGCAGACCTCCCGTACCCCATCTTTGTCTCTTGTCTTTTTTCTCTTGCCTTATTTTTCCTTTTCCTTATCCCCGCCGCCCCTCAGTCAGGATTCCTGCTCCCCTGCCGGCTGGCCCGGCAGGCCTGAATATCACACAGAAGGTTCTGTAAAGCAGGCCCCAGTTTCTTCTTCTGTCAGCTGATCACAGGAAACTTACTCTAAAAGCCACAGGTATGGAATGAGAAGAATAAGAGTGCGACAGGACTTCAGACCATAGGCATTTGGGCTATTTCTTATAACTTACTTGTTCCTCTCTTTACTACTGGGAAGCATGTATATTCTCATCTGAATATTTGAGAGGTATTGAATTTTTGAAATCTATTTTGAGATTCTATCGTTTTAGATTTTCAGAGGAATAGGAGTAGAAAGAATCATCAAGAATAAAGATTAACAGAGTTTTAATCTCACATCCTATTATTATTTTTCCAATTTCACCAAAACCTCATTTTTTCAGACTAGTGTTCAATTGAAATCCTCTTAATGCTCATGAGGCTTTTGTGGCAACATGGCAAAACGTCTAAGAATTACAAAGACCTAAGTTTGATATTTGCCAATACCATTGCTGAAGTCTTGGCAATTAAATCTCTAGGCCTCCTGTAAATTTGGGTCTTACGCATAAACTCTTAATCTACCTTCTGAGAGTACAGGGTAGATGTTGAGTGTTCTCACCACAAAAATGATCATAATCTGCGATATATATGTTAGCTAGATTTAACCACTCTATGTGTAAAATATGTTGTACTTGATAAGTATGTATCATTTTACCTGTAGATTTTTATAAATATGTTGATTAAAAATGGAGGGAATACTACCTATGAGATACTGAATGGGCTCTAAGAAAATGAGTTCAATCAGGCAAAAGCCTTTTACAGGTAATGTTTATATTTGAACAAGAGCTTAGGATTTTTGTTTTTTTTTTTCTTTAGAAATTTTATTTAAATATACGGAAAATAGTTATGGATGGCAAAAGGTGCTATTTATCCTGTATTTTTTATTTTTGTAATTTTTTATTCTTTTATTATTTAAAAGGTGATGTACAGAGAGATTACAAGAACATGTCAGGTAATGAGTACATTTCTTTTTAGACAATGTCACCCCTTCCGCAAGCTCTCTCCCTGTGTTTTCTTCCATTCCCCCCACACAAGTTATATAGTTAATTTTCAACATAGTGTCTAGTGAGTATGTCTCTGTTTCTTTCATGGTTTTGAGCATCACAGTTATTGATAGCATGTCTGAACCTGCTTCCTGGCTCTCCCATTGCACTCCTTGATCCCAATCATTCTACAACACCACAGTAATCAAGGGGATCTTTCTAAAACATGGCACATCACTTTTCTAGCTAAAACTTTCCAATGTGTTCTTAGAATATTTGAAATTAAGTCTAAACTTTCTATTATGGTTAATAAAACTACACACAACTTCTTTTATGACTCTATATCAGTTTTCTTTTAGGCTAGATAAAGTGTGAAGTACCCTGTACACACACACACACACACACACACACACACACACACACACCACACACACACACAACTCCTTTAGTTCTTACAAGAAAGTTTGAGAAGGTTGGCTGAAAGAGAGAAAAAGCTGAGGAATTAAGATTAACAAACCTTCCCTAGAGCACCTAATTAGTAAGGCTTGCAACTGCTTCACACCCAGTTTTCAACAATATCTAGCACTTACTACATATCTTCTGCTAGACACTGAATGAATGTCTTTATATAAAGTAACCACTTAATAGGACATATGCCACATGATGATATTATTATTCTCAAATGGAGAAAAACGCTTGGACTCAAAGAAGTTAAGTAACTGGATTAAGTCACAGAAGTAGGAAATGGCAAGGCTGGAGTTTAAATAAACCCAGGACAGTCCCACTTCATACTGCTAACCCTAAGCATTTCCTCCTCCACATCCTCCTGCTCTTCCTCTTCCTATTATGCCAGTCCTGGAGCTCAAGCTCATAGCCTGGGAACTGTCCCTGGGCTTATTTTGAAGAGCTTAGGTTTTTTAATACATTTTTAGCAAGTTTACTTAGGCTCATCTACCCTCCCCATTGCAAAATGAAAAAGTTCATATTATTCTGTATGAGTCAGTACTTTGCTGAGATAAATTTTTTCAATACCATCTGTTTCATCAAATAAAATTCCTACTCTACATTAAAGATCAGCTATTGTATCATTCATAACATCTGTACAAATACAATTTCGAGATATGTAAGGGGGTTGGAAATTTTTATCTTTCATATATTATGTTCCTACAGCTTGTTTTATGCTGTATTTTTGGAGTCCAACTGGAAGATAAATCTTTGCCCCTCTGTCTGAAGTAGTTTCACGTACAACCCGTTTATGATTATAACTCTGTTGTAGTTCCTATCTCTTATATTTTTAGAGTTTTAACTCATTCCATGTTTGAAACCAAAAGACAATCGCTGTGCTATTTGTCTATGAAGGTGATTCTGCACAGTTTAATATTTGGCAAGCAAACGAGAACCATGACTATTTCTGTTAACATAGGAGGAATCCCCATCAGGGAAGTGACTTCAACTGAAAGGAAATATTTGGATAGGAGGAAGAGGGAAGAAAAGAAAAAGAGCAAATAAACTTGTCAAGGGACCACTGTGTTGGGAGCCTTTTCTCTAGACTCGGTGCATTGAAAAACTCCATTATGGAGGTATCATTCACATTCACACACGAGCAAAACAGTATCAAAGACTATTATTCCACACCACAGCTAATATGGTGAAGAGGGGAATGGATCCCAGCTGTCTCCTCCATGAAATTGTGCAGCTTTCAGACTGAAGCTAAGTGGACAGCATATCTACTCTGTAGCATAGTGGAGAGGGAAAGAAATGAGTCCCAGATTGGATAGTGAAGAGTGCCAACTTCAGAAAAGAACCACTGAAGGAGGGTGGGGAGAGAGGAGAGATGAGGTGCAACAGTTATCACCAGCACAAAGGAGGAAAGATAATTTCAAAGGAAGGGTACTTGAGAATGGTCAGCATTAGGAAGTTCAATCAATAAGAGAACAGGCTCTCCACCTGCTAATGCAATCACCATTAACCCAAAAAAGCATACAAATCATCATTAATGCCTTCTTCTCCCTCACCAATTAGTAGCAGGGTTCAAATGAATTCCCTTGCCAGGCCTTCCTTTCCATCCTTTCTGCCCTCACTCTACTTCAAACGTTTACTCCCCAGCTGAGAAACTTGTAGCCTGGTCTTATGGTTTCTAGTTGGTGCCCTGGATTCACCCAGCTTCTTCTCTTCAAAATAGTTTCATGTGACTCTTCTGTGCAGAGTTCAAAAGGGATTTCCCCCCACACCCCTGTCACAAATCCAGTATTTTTCCAGTCTTTACACTCTCTAGACACCTTTTTACTTTTAAGCCGCTGTCCCATATGACACTAACTAACCCTATGAGCTTTATCTGCTTGACTTGATCAGTGGCTGTGAACTACTTGCTCTCTGACCTTTATTCTATCTGTACCTCAGTTTATCAGCTGCAAACATGGAAATAATTTTTTTAAGAAAAAATAGTGCTTATCCCCTATAATTAGAGAATAAAACATGCAAAACTCTAGTGCCTGACTGCACTATTGAATAAGCACTCAATGAATTTTAGTTATAATTGTAGTAACTTTATGATTTTATAATTAACTTTTCAGCTAAATGTCATACAAAAACCCCCAACAACAACAAATAGGACCATGAACAGTGTATTGGTACCACGTAACATTTAGCCTCCACGCTATGCTTTTAGCCACTTTGCCATGATCCCAACAAACTGCCCAAGTTCTGCCTCTAAAAGGCTCTCCATGTATTCTGACTATCTACTCTGAAGAGCCTGTCATACTTAAATGACTGATTCCTAAATATAGTCATTCTAAATCCAATCACTGCCCTTTCAGAAGCGTTGTCGCTGAACTCTTTCTGAGAGCAATGGCCTACCAATTTGGAATATTTTTACTTTTTGTGTAATGCTTATTAATTTATTGCTTGTAATTTTTTTTGCCAGTCCTGGGGCTTGAACTCAGGGACCTGGGCACTGTCACTGAGCTTCTTTTGCAGAAGGCTAGCATGCCAACAGTTGAGCCACAGCATCACTTCTGGCTTTTTCTGTTTATGTGGTACTGAAGAATCGAACCCAGGGCTTCGTGCATGCTAGGCAAGCACTATACCACTAAGCCACATTCCCAGCCCTGATTGCTTTGGTAAACTTTTAAACTACTATATTTTCCTATCACTTTTAAGTCTACAAATCACTTTGAAATCCATCTGCTCCTTAGGTTTCATTTCCCTGACTATGATTGCCTGCCCCAGGTGGCAGGAACTGAGATTTTGCTTGTCTATGTAACTCTGCCCTGCCAGGGCACTGCCAGGGAGCAGATTCCTAAACACAGGCGCATGAAGGGCATGGATTGTCCTATGCACACAGCTTCACCGTCACTGAAGAAAGAAACAAACTACTTTTCAAGTAAGAAAAAAAATCAATTAAGGTTTCTAAGGATCTCACTTTTCCTCCAAGAAATAACTTTCCAACTTTCTAGCAAATCTCTTTTTAGTTCAAATACCTGATGCTGCAAACGGTCATCTCTGTCTTGATACATCTTAATGGCTAGCAAAGTGTGGGGAGGGGTAGTTGCCATAGTGACCAAGAGAAATGTCTGTAGACAGACAATTTCTGTCACTGAGACAGAAGAGTATTTCCTGTTCATCCATCTCTAGTTTGATTTAGTATAGTAAAGCTCCAAGGCAAAGTCGATTCATTTCAATTACAGAAGACATTGCTCTGGTTCTGACTCCGCAGGAATGGTACCAGTAATGTGTCACCAACACTTGACAATGGCTCAGTCTCAGCAATAGTTTGACAAAAGAAGAATCTCACCACTTGTTGACTGACACCAGAAGAGTCACATCAGTAATCAATAACAGTTCAGTCTCACTCATATTTTTGTGTGCCTTAGGACTGGAGTTAAGATTGCCACAGAAATGAAATCAACTATGAAAGATATTCATTTGTAATTCTAAGTGCTTACATTCACATAAACAATTATTTAACATGTACACAGGCCAGTAGTTACTACCTATTTCCATTATTCATCATTTTCTCTGGCACCTTTCACCACTTAATCCCATTTTTTCCAAAATTAAAATTTAAAGAGGCAACTTCAGTCTGGTTTGGACAATGACACCATTCACTGGGAGACACAGGAGAAGAAGATGGGTCGGGGAGTGAGGTTAAATTCATCCTGAGCCATTCTAGATTTATAATGCCCAGCTAGACTTGTGTGCTGTTGGCCAAATTCTTCTAAAAAGCTATCCCATTAAGCCCAGCACAAGGTCGACTAATGCCTTCTGGCTTCTGTGAGTCTGAGGTTCATATCTCTGATAATCTGATAATCTTAGATAATCCATTTCACTGGATGCTACAGAGACCATTCTTTTGCAGAGGAAAACGAGTATTTTCCAACTTCAAAATAGACTTGCTAAAAGGTAGATTTCTAATTTCTAGTTAGGCGATTTATAATGTCTTCTTGTAATAAGGCATATGTGAAGTAGGTTCAGATCCAGGTCTATGGATCATGCTCTTGTTCAAACACACTTGATATTTACAATTTCAACCATGTCACCAAGATGGGGGGAAAATCATGGTTTAGTATGCTGAGCAAAGTTGACTCACTGATCATCCCAGGATTTAATCAGAAAATGCTCAAGATTTCAAGGCAAATATGAGCTGAGGCTGCTCATCTCTCCTAGTTCTAATCTATTACCCTATTTGGTACCATTAGAGAACCGGAGCAGAGCATTCAACACAACCTAACATGTCAGACTAGACAACTTGTATGCAATAAAAAAGGCCAAAGGCAGATTTAAACATCAAATGACCCCATTTTCTTCAAACACATTGACACTGATTTCTCTTTAGTCTTTTTCAACAATGATATTGGCTTTATACGTGTTTATTACAATAAATTCATACCAAATCAATAAATTCTTACACTTGCATGAGATTTTTGTTTTTGTTTGTCCTGGGACTTGAACTCTGGGCACTGTCCCAAGCAACTTTTGCTCAAGGCTGGCATTCTACCACATGAGCCACAGTGCCATTTCCAGATTTTTCTGAGTAGTTTATTGGAGATAAGAGTCTCATAAGCTTTCTTGCCCCAAGTAGCTTCAAACTGCAATCCTCAGATCTCACCCTCCTGAGAAGCTAGGGTTACAGGCATTGATTCCTGGGTCCTACCTTTGCCTACGTTTCTTTGCTGTGGTGTATACGTTAAAGAACAGGAAGTTCTAATGTTTCTTACTATCAGTGGAACTATGTTGAAAACTTAGAAATAACTTGAGAATACCAACATTAGGATTCATCGCCATGATGTGGCAAAGGCATGGGAGGTTTAGAAATCTTCACATGTGATAGACAGACTCTTCTGAAGAGACAATGCCCCTATTAAACTTATGGCTTCTAATGTGTAACCTCCAACATCCTAAAAATATCCCAGAGACTTTTATGTTCTTGGTACTAAAGTTTGTAAGATATGGTGAACAGAGGATGTTGTCCTAATGACCTAGGACTAGATTTCATAACTACATAGATGCCCTCATACTAATTAATATGATCATCTTAACTACCATCTGAAACAGTATTCATTGTTGAGGAGAAAAAAACCACAGGCTATTCTCAGCCACAGAACATGACCAAAAATTGTGGATACACATTTCTTTCTGTATAGCTGAATTGCATGTCATCGTCTGATGAAAACCAACCCAAAATTACAGTTATAATCTAGTTATAATGTCAAGCCAGACTCTGGACAACCTGCTTCTGGAAGTCCTCTCCAGGCTGGTATGGCCCGTGCCTTTGTCAGATTAACTGCATGGCCCACATCTGAGGTCATCCTAAATCTCATGATGGAGAAGAACAAACTCAAATACTCAACTACAACTAGTTTAATTGGCTGTGAACTTCCATAGGGTTTGGGATTATTGTGTTTGGGGGATGAGAATTTTAGGGGATTAACAATATTTGAAAAACACAGTCATTTTTTCCAAATATAATATCAGAAAAAACTCCATTTGGGTTGGCCTAGCATGCTCAAGACCCTGGGTTTGATTCCCAGTGCTGCAAGGAAAGAATAAGAGGGCTGGGGATATGGCCTAGTGGCAAGAGTGCTTGCCTCGTGTACATGAGGCCCTGGGTTTGATTCCTCAGCACCACATATACAGAAAATGGCCAGAAGTGGCGCTGTGGCTCAAGTGGTAGAGTGCTAGCCTTGAGCAGGAAGAAGCCAGGGACAGTGCTCAGGCCCTGAGTTCATGGCCTAGGACTGGCCAAAAAAAAAAAAAGAAAAGAAAAAGAAGAAAGCTGGAGAGGGGGAGAGAACGGAACAGAAGAGGGGCAAGGGGAAAGAGAGGGAGAGAAAGGGGAAGGGACAAGAGAAGGAGGGGAGAGGAATAGGAAAGGAAGGAAGGGAGAAGGGGATGGGAAGACAAAGGAGAGGTGAAGAGAAGGATAGAGAAGAGGGGGAAGATGAAACACATTCCCAATTCTTTTGTCACTCAGTGACAAACACAATCAAATTCTCATCCCTATACCTGGGAAAATAAGGAAATGCAATGAAGCTGGGTATTGGGGCACCGGGGCTCACATTTCAGACCCAGTGACTCCAGACTCTGAGGCAGAAGAATTGATTGAGCACTTTGCCTTAATACCAGCCAAGGCAACACAGCCAGACCCTGCCTTCCAGTATAATTTCTACTCATTAAAAATGAAGTCTAAAATACAAGTCAAATTAAATCCTCTAGCGACCTTAAAGGTAAGTCGTAGCTAACAAACAAACAACCTATTTCAATTCAGAACAGTAAATGTTCTTTATTCATGTGGATTTGTAAAGATCTAGTAATCTGAATACCACCACAAAATAAGGAAACTAGAGAAAAGCTCAAAAAAAAATGTTCACAGTGTTCTTGACCAAACTAAATAAAATCCCATTGTAATTTTCAGCATAAGAAAATGTTTAATTCTTTGCTCTTTTTCTTGAGTCAGCATAACTTCCTGTATCTGCCTTATGGATAGCATTGGATGAACCAGCCTAAGAGAACTGGAGTCCTGTTCTTACTGTTCATCTGCTGTTTGGATCTAGCCCATTGCGACTTTCTTTATTTCTGACACAAATTCATCAAGATCACTTCATTAGTAATGGAAAAACTGTACATGGAACAAGAAATTATTTCGGGGAAAAATCTAAAACTTTCAAATGTTGAAATTATTTCACCATAAAATTTGGACTGCAATTAAGTTGTCACACTGATTGAAAATTCACTTCGGAGCATTTTTTTTTCCAGAAAAAAAAGCTTTTCTATCTGTAACATATTACAAGGAGAACACGCAACAATGCAGAGGAAATAGCATCAGCATCAAGAGATTTGGGTGACTAAAGAACATCTGCAATAATTTTAGCATTTACCGTTTTCCTTTGATTTCTCTGCAGAGAAAATACTTCATTATACAAAATAACTCTGCTAGAAGAAGAATATATGCCCACATCCTCATGATTCCTACGTATGTAGTAATACATACATATATATATAAATATATATAAAAAAAATATATATATATATATTTCATACCGTAAAGTATGGCTGTTGAGGTGGAAAGCAATGTCTAGTATCCAAGAATGCAAAGCGAGCAAAACAAGCCACTGTTATGCATGGACATAGACCACCTCTCCATAACACACAAGATACCTGTTCTGGAATTTCTTCTTGTTAAGTAAGCTGTTTCATTAAAGAATAAGAAAAAATAATTTTTTTACTGCTTTTCAATTAACCTGTATGAGCTATTTTTCAAAAACTAACAAAATATGCTAGGCACCATTGGCTCATGCTTACACTCCAGCTACTGAGGAGGCTGAGAGCTGAGGGTTGCTGTTTGAAGCCAGCCCCTACCAGTAAGACTGTGAGCCTATTATCACCATGTAACCAGTCAAAAAAAAAAAAAAAAGCCTCTGAGTAGAGCTGTGGCTCATGTGGTAGAGCACTAATCTTGATTTTAAAAAAGTAAAAATTCAGACCACTCCCAGGCCCTGAATTCAAGCACCCAACAGGCACAACATACTCTAAAATGAAACATGTAAAGATACACGCAAACCTAATTCAATAATTAATGAAACAGAAAAAGACTCAGGGTCCATCATGATACCCTAGTATGAATGAGCAAAGTTGAGTAAATGCTAAACATGGCGTGTTTTCCCTGCTCAGGCGAGGCCAGCCAGGTTTTAGTAAGGTTCCACAACGAATGAGGCCCCACAGGACTCCTGCCCTTACAAGGAGACCATTTTCCACCAGAGTGGGACCTTCCTGGAAGTGACCACCTTCCCCTGAAAACATGTCTATCCTCAGCCAAAGCCTTGGGAGGCAAGTTCCTCTGTTGGAACTTTCTGGAGAATGGAGCCAAGTTCTTTTTCTGGACAGCTCGAGAATTTGAGGATATTTGGATACTTCTCCACTCTGAAGCTTCTTTGCAGTTATCCTACTCATATTTATACCATATGGCACCAATGAGACGCTCAAGTAAACATTCTTTGCACACCATTTTACTAACTCAGTTCTTTAGTATTTATTAAGACTAACATGGGCTGGGCACTGGAAAACCTGTAGCATACAATTCTTTCATTAAAACTTTGACTCTGAAGACCATAATAACATACCTCTTAACTAGCGTCATTCTATGGCAGTGATTATAGACTTAATTCCTTAGATGCTGTATTAGTTCTAGAGAGCTCCATGCAGTATTGCTAATCATCAAGAGGCGCTTCTCTTTCTATTTTTGATGGAGTAGGTAACTTAGGCTGGAAGCACTTAAAGACCTTCCAATCCTAAACTACTCATTAACAGTGGAGCCAGACTTTCCAACAATTCTGATCCTCCAACTGAGTCCTTTCTACTGGCTACACCAATGCTACCTAAGTGGGGGGAAATAACCAGCATACTATTTTAGACACATTATGAATATGGCACTATTTATGTTACTGGTATTTACTCCAAAACATTTAAGTGCAAAAATCTTTAAGAACATGGATAAGCAGTGCTGATTTGTAAAAATTTAATGAAGGTCATTAAAAATATTGCTGGCTGCTAGAAAAAATTGGAAGAGAAAATGCCGAGTGTACCAAATCCTACTTTACCTAGCTGAAACTAACTCTTTTGAATGTATTTTCTCTGACCTAAGTGTCTATTCAAGAGCATAGTCTTTCCCTTGCTAAAATAAATTAGGTGAGTGGAGCTCTTGCATTTAGTGATAAAGCACACCCAGGAGACCAACTATGTCTACTTCAACACTGTACTCACCGTAATGTGAAAATCCCACCTACCATCTTGGATTTTTTCTTTGGAGGGCAACATTTACTAAACCTCTGTAGTTAATTATATTAAATAGTACTGTCACATCATATACTATGAACTTTGCAGAAGAGAAATTTGACCAGTGTCTTTCAAGGGAGTACATTTATTTATATATATAATTATTTTCAAACCTTCACAACATAGTTACTCTGCATGCTGATTTCCTTTCTATTTCACATTATAAGATCGAACATTGAGTGTCTGGGGGAAAATTATTTAACTTTTACAATATTTGTACTAAATTTAATATTAATAAAAAGGGGAAAATCATCTCAAAATTCGAACAACGTTTTTACTGCAAACACTACTTGCAGAAAAAGAGCTCTTCAATTTAGCACCTTTTAAAAGAGATTTTATAAATGATGATACAGTATGTTAAATTAATCCTTCTTTTACTCTCACATTCTCTGCCCTCTCAACCCCTATTATTCAATAGCTTTCACTGAGTTTTGTTTTGCCATCTTCATTCTCAGATGCAATATGTTTCAGTATTGTTCAACCTGTAACATTCTCTACCCACATGTGGTGTACTTTGTACATATCTTTTAAGGATAAGAAAGCTGAGGCAAGTCATGAGGCTAGGAGAGATGGGGAGAATGAAGGAAGGGGATGCATTGTACTCAACTGATATGGTGAATACAACTCCTTTGTACAAAGACTTCAAGATTTAAAAAAAAAAGAATTACAGTATCTCCATTTAACAAAATATAACAGAATGTAAACTTCCGTGTCCTATTATTAAAATAAATTGTTTTACAAGGCCAAATTTGAAGGCAAGAATGACATTTGGAAGTCCTTGAACCCAACCCCATTATCTAATAGATATAGACAATAGAGGTATCAGCTAGAATGAACCAAATCACCTCCTATTGGATCACGAGTTCATTGAGATCTGTTTCCCAACTCTCCATAGAACTCTGATACAAATGTGCTATAGAGGAAGACACAAGGGAGACAGACCAGCTCAGAAACAAACTGCATGTGAATTATGTGGCATTATTAAGAAGAGCAATATAACCAGTACTAGCACAGCTTCTGATCTACCTGGAGGATTTAAGAGAATGCTTATCATTTCAACTTGACGTCTGTGTAGGTCATTAAGGCTGGGTAGCCATTTGACAGGCAGACATGAATGGGGAAGATTCCAGGAAGAAGAGACAGAGACAGAAAAGCAGGAAGAAAACAAGTTTCTAGAAACCAGGAATTCCTATTGCTGAATGCTATAAGTATTAGGAAAATTTTAAAAAGGCTGGGGTCAACTTGGGCTCCTTCCATAAGGCAGTGGAGAAGAGGTATTTAAGCATAAAATCTACATTTTAGAAGTGTCCCAATGTGCAGGGTGCTGGTGGCTCATGCCTGTCTGTCATCCTAGCTACTCAGGAGGCTGTGCTTTGAGGATCATGGTTTAATGCCAATGAGGACAAGAATGTCTCTTAAAGAGTCTCATCTCCAGTTAACTACAAAACAAAAAGGAAAACAAACACCTGGATGTGGCAGTGTGGTTCACAGTGACAGAGGACTAGCCTTGAAAAGAAAGGAAGAAGGGCTGGGAATATGGCCTAGTGGTAGAGTGCTTGCCTTGTATACATGAAACCATGGGTTCAGTTCCTCAGCACCACATACATAGAAAAAAGCAAAAAGTGGAGCAATGGCTCAAGTGGTAGTGTGGTAGCCTTGAGCAAAAAAAAAAAAAACTGCGGGCAACTTTGCTCAGGACCTGAGTCCAGGACTGGCAAAGGAACGAAGGAACGAAGGAAGGAAGGAAGGAAGGAAGGAAGGAAGGAAGGAAGGAAGGAAGGAAGGAAGGAAGGATAAAAGAAAGAGAGTAAGTGAGAGAGAGAGGAAGAGAGTGAATGAACTCAGGGACAGCACCTGCGTTCATGCAACACAAAATAACAAAAACAAAGAATCAACAAAGTGCTAGTTTTCCAATAAGAGATTAAACATTTGTTAGAAATATATTCCTTACTTATTTTTTAAAAGCCCCTCGCATTTGAATTTTTAAATTTAGCTCAAATGAGCAAAGCATCAGGCAGAACTTCATAGGTCGTATTTAAAAAGATCACATTGGCACTGAACTACATTGAGCTCCTACATCATCATCAGTATAGAGAAAAGGAGTCTAACCTTACATTTCTTTTTTTTTCAGAAAATAGAAAATGCTGTCAAGATGATATCCTCTCAAATAATTGTTACTTCTAAATAGGCATAATTAGTTGGTTGAGAGCAGTCATGATTGACCTAGTAGTTTTCAATGTTATCAAAAGTTCTAAAGGCCATCTTTGATCAGCAAACTTTTTTTAGAATAATCCTCACAGCTACCATGTGCCTTATAATTAGAGAGACACCATCACCTCCACTTGGAGTAGCCAGCAGCCTCTCTATGTGTTTTCCTTTTCTTTTTTTTGTAATAATTACTTATTTATTGTCAAAGTGATGTACAGATGGGTTACAGTTTCATACATTAGGCTATGTTTTCTTATATGCAAATTATGATTTCAACACTTACCCGATCTAATATTCAGGTTGTTCTAGCAATGAAATGAGATAATTAATGTAAGATCAATTAACAGCAATTTTTAGAAAGCTGAGCTGTATGAAAGCTCACACCTCATTGTTGGATCCTCAGAATTCATAGCATCTAGGACCATACAACTCATTAAATTGTGTTTTACATCATACTTCCTCATATACATATTGGGCCATCTTATTTTTTTAATTGTCATTTCAAGGGTTCTACTCATCTATTTTTTTAAAAAATCCTCATGACCAAAGTGTGCCCTCTAATTCTCTAATTCTCTAGGAATAATGTAGTTTGCTGCATACAAATTACTGTCATCACATATTTCTAAGCTGTGTACATTGAACATAACAAAACAGGTTAAAATTAAAACACATGATTTAGCCAGGCACCTGGGGCTCATGCCTGTAAACCTGGTTACTCAGCAAGCTGAGATCCAGAGGATCAGGGTTCAAAGCCAGCCCAAGCAGTAAAGTCCAAAAGACTCCATCTCCAATTAACCAGTGAAATGCTGGGCTAGATGTATAAGTGGCAAAGTAGCAGCTGAGCGGGCATACATGGCAGGATGAAGCCTTGAATTCAAACCTTGTTACTAGAGGTGGTGTGAGAAGAGAGGAGAGAGGAGGAGAGGGGACGGAAGGGGAGGGGAGGGAAGGGGAGAAGAGAGGAGGGGAGGGGAGGAGAAGAGAGGAGAGGAGAGGAGAGGAGAGGGGACAGGAAGGGAGGGGAGGGAAGGGGAGGAGAGGAGAGGAGAAGAGAGGAGAGGAGAGGAGAAGAGAAGAGAGAGTGCCCAATACATGGTTTAATAAGATTCTAATAGTTCAGGACTTATTTTTGTAGCTTTAGACTGATTTACAGAAGGAAAAGGCTTTTCACAAGTGAATGAACAATTATAGAAAGCAAATTGCTGTCTTCCACATAATAAACACATAAACATATTTCCATGTAATATTTTACATCAACATGACTGTTTACCTAGAAAATATGTCAAAATACTTGACTTAGGAAAAACAGTCCATCACTTAAAATATTGTAAATTATCTTTCCAATCAGATTTTAAAACAAAAAAAAATAGCTGCTAAGTGCCAGTGGCTCACACCTGTAATCCTAACTTCTCAGGAGTCTATGAGCTGAGAATCACAGCTCAAAGCCAGCCAGGCAGGAAAGTTTGTGAGACTCATCTCCAAATAACTACCAAAAAAACTGGAAGTGGACCTATGGTTCAAATGGTAGACTACTAGTCTTGAGCACAAAAGTACAAGGACAGCACCCAAGCCCTGAGTTCAAGCCTCAGGACTGGCACAATGAACAATTCATAAATAGACCCAAGATGTTAGAATGGCAATGTGGCTTAGCAGCAGAGTGCTTGCCTAGCATGCATGAAGCCCTGGGTTCCATTCCTCCCCACCACATAAACAGAAAAAGCTGGAAGTAGTGTGCTGTGGCTCAAATGGTAGAGTGCTAGCCTTGAACAAAAGCATCTCAGGGACAGTGCTAAGGCTTTGATTTCAAGCCTCAGAACTGGCAAAAAAAAAAAAACAACCCACAACATTACATTAAGTATATGTATATAAGCCCCTGGAAATACTACTGGGAAATCATATTATATATATAATCTGAAAATAATTACTAAATGAATTAAGTTAGCGTAATGAATATTTAATTAGGTCAAGAACCTAAATGCTTGCATACAGTACTTAGAAATTTTCTAAGCACACTCTGCTGTGAATCTGTTTTATAATGTTGTACAGTAATATGGTAATACTATCATAATATTATAGCTGATTAATATTCTCTATGAATTTTTTAGTAAGTGCCACCACAGTAGAGCAGCTAAATAAATATTACCACAAGTAATTGAGACCATGAGTGACAGGTGATTGAACTGCTCTTTGTGTTTAAATTACAAAATGAGTTTTCACACAGAAGGAGAAGGGATGGAATCACGGGAGGGGCCCGGAGAAGTTATCTACCAACTCTTTCCAAGTGACTATGTTAGGAATGATAAACATAGCCAAAAAACAGGAGAGGAAGTAAAAATCAACCTCCCCGCACCATCAAGGCCTTAGGAATCGAGTGCTGCATATTGTGTAATGATTGAGTATTGTGTAATGATCCCCATGGAATAAGCCATGTGCCCTTGGCCCTGAGAAAGGCCCCTGAGCTCTTCCCAGGGACCATAATCCTGTCATTCCTTTCAACCCTGACAAGGAACCGGCCTTGAACTGACAGCAATCTGTCACATGGTTGTCATCTCCAACCACATTTCCTCAGACCTTTCACAGGGTTGAGTTCGAGGTGACCAACCCTATTGTAACAAAAAGATCAGTGTGTCCAGGCCCAAAGCAAGACAGAGATGTGTGATGCCCTTTGTAACATCTGACTACCCAAGAGAAAGACCGTGAATGAGGCCAACAACAGAATCCGCAGAGGAGCCTGAGGGAATAGAAGCTGACCAGAGACCAGATCTGCCTCTGCTCGCAAACAAGTGGTCTTTATGGCAAAAGTTATTTTTCAAAAAACTCATGATGATTCTGTCTCCTGTATTCTATTAAAAAATTCCAAGAAATACCCATTTTTATTCAATCCCAGGCAAAATTTCACATAGCCTGCAATGTCAAGCTGATCTCCAGAAAGTTTATTTAAAAGGCCAGTCATGCATAAGGGATGTACAGTAACAATGGGCGTAGATGTTGGCCACCCATCAATCTACTAACAAAATGCCAAAAGACTTTGTACAGCGCCTTGAGCAAGTAGTCATGGGACTGTTTCCTTTCCCTTCCTTCAACATTTCCTTCAACACACTGGGAAAAATACAGATCCATCTCTTCTTTCCTCCATATACCCTGCTTCTCCACACACCTGCTGACATCGCAATGTCATTATAAGTTCTCACAGATGATCAACTGTCAACAAAATACTTTGCGTGTGCCTAGCACAGGCTTGACACATAATTGGTACTTAAGATTGTACTTATCGTGTGAGTCTTTTTGGAGGGATGGGTGCATTTCTTACACAAGCGGGTTTTTTGAACATGCTGAGCAAGAAACATCCCATTTTAAAAAGTCAGCAAGATCTCAAAAGACTAGAATAAGCTAAGGAAGGGAACATTCTGGACTTTAGAAGTTGTTTCAAGATGGAAGTTAGTTAAGTGTGGTCTAGGCAAGAACTGATCTCTACTACTAACTGCTGAATTCTATCAAGGATGATGACGCCAGCAAATAAAAGGAAATTATGTGACACAACTATGTGTGTGGTGGAGGACTTCTTATTTTCAATAGAGATTTATTCCCTACTCACTTCCACTCTTGGACCAGAGTTCTGTTTGGTAAGAGAAATGAACTACCATATATTAGCAAACATTGTCAACATTTCCTCAATATGGTGTCTCACCCAAAATTCTTCTTTATCAGGCAGATTTTCTGTTTTCGTGGCTTGCCACCCTCTAGAATGGTTCTTCTTTGCCAATATTTCCTCTAAAACTCAACAAAAATGCCATGTGGATGATTCAAACCTTGCCTTGCACAATAGAACTAACACCTGCCATGCTCCTGGAATGACACTTTGAGCCCAACAATACCCATGGCCTTCATTTTCGCACCTTTCCATTCACCCTTCCGAAAAGGATGCCTGGCGATGTCAAAAGGATGAGAACATCTGTATTCTCAAGTGCCATTACATTCAATTAGACAGGAACTCAAGTATAATATCCTTGATCATCACCCATTCGTAGTAATTTAGAGCTTTTCTTTTGAGTCTAAAGTTGCAACAGTCGTTGCAAGATAATCAGCCTGATTGAAAGACAGAAGGCTAAAAAGGGGCAAAACAGAACTGGGAAAGGAGCAATCTTAACCAACTTATTCAGTTTTGAAATTTTTTAATTGACTCTTCTGAAAGAGTTAGCAGCCAATATATATTTGGCCTACAGGTAAATATTAGAACACTATCCCAGGAGAACATAGGTTTCATATGTCTCCAATGACAAATAAAAAGGCTTGGAAATTATTAACACATAGGTCACAAGAAAATTTCAGCCAGGCATTAGTTGTTCACACCAGTACATTTAGCTATTCACGAGCTTGAGGTCTGATGATCACAGATCAAGAGCTAGTCTGAGCAGGAAAGTCTGTGAGACTCTTATGTCCAATTAACCACCACAAAAGCACAAGTGGCACTGTGGCTCAAAGTGATAGAGTACTGGACTTGAACAAAACAGCTCAGGGAGAATCCCAGCCCCGAGTTCAAATCCTATGACTGACAAAAAAAAAAAAAAAGGACAAAAGAAAATTTCACTCAGTAGTAAACACCTTAGGGTCCTTTCAGAAAACCCAATTCAGACAGCATTTCTACATATCAGCTTCTGATTTCACAGTCCAGCCCATGAATTTTCTGGCCCAGTTATTATTGTATTATTATAGTTACTGTATGACTTGCATGTGAATGTATTTCTCATCTTTGACCATTGAAATATGTGCTATTATTTCAATGAGCTTAAGCTGAATCAACATACAAGGTCAGGCCACACTTCTACAGCACAGTAATAGTTCTTGGTCCATATAATTTTAAAGCCCTATAATCTATGAGTCCTAGCGCATACACCTATGTGACTTTAGAAATGTTCAGTGATTGGATCCTCTCTAGCATTCACATTTCCTAGATGTTGAAATGGAATATTAAAATAAGAAAGTTTTGGCAGCCTCCAAGAAAAAAGGTTGAGTGCCTCAAGCTATTAATTTTTATTGAATTGAGCCCTTTAATTGCTTGGGTGTTGGAGAATTAAAGTCTCCAACCAGTGGAAAAATTTAGCCCCGGCAGGGTTACTCTGATGCCTCATTAGCACACTAATAGGCCCTTGGGAACACATTCCCTGTTTTAGTCCATCAGCCTGGAATTGGGGAAGAACTAGTGATTTTTCTTTTACTTCCCAAGAGAATTTTTACTGCAATTGCACTTTTAATTTGCGCCTGCGCTACATGTTTCATGTGTCTTTGTCCTTGTTTGATTAGTTGTGTTTCGTGTGGAGTGCTAAATTGGGAAAAATTCCTCTGGTGGACGGCCTCGGCAGGTTGATTGCCAGGGGATGGAAATCTCCACTGGGGAGGATCCCCCTGAGAATTTTCAGGGCCCTATGGACTTTCCATCACTCTGGCTGGCAGCTTGTGGACGCTGGACATGCCATCCAAGGCGTAAAAGCCTCTGTTTCTATGTTCTGTTTTGTCTTGACTAGTTTTGTCTTTGAGATTGGCACCAGTTTTAAACATAAACTTTTGTTTCCCTTATTTCTGTTGTCCATTTACATGTCTATGGGCAAAACATTTACTAGGTACTGTGTCTCCTTCTGCAAGAAGGCAGAAAAAGTGCAGGCTGCTAAGAGCTGAGTTCAAACAGCTGGCTAGGCTAATCTTAGCCTGAGAGTAAACACTAAGAGTCAAGTGCTAGGTGGACTCAGTAATACTCCAGGGGACCCCAACCCAGTTATCTTCAGTGTTTAGTATGCTAAGATACTTTGCTAAAACTAATAGGCCCTAGCGAATAAGACTAAACAATGCTAAAATCATTCATTAAAGGTTTTAAGTTTTGCTCATTACAAGAGTAAGATTGGAAAATATACCTTTTGCCACTAAAAAATGTATGGCTGATAGTTGTTTGGACTGCTTTTAAGTTCTGTTTACATTAATACCTACATATGTGAATGTATGTATGTGTGTGTGCGCGCGCACAAATGTATGTGGGTGTGAATGTGTTCAAGATTAAAAATGTATGATGTAAAAATAGGTTAGTTTAACTTTAAACTTCAAAAGATCATTGAATTTGGGCATTACCAAAAGCTTTAAGGATTATTTATTTTAAAAGGAACTATAGTTAAAAATTCTTTAATTCATGGTTAAAAATAAATAAATAAATAAATAAATAAGAACTTAGCATGGGCCCTTGAACCTATCCTCAGTAGTGAGGGGTAAACTGACAAAAGTGCAGTTTAGCCAATCCACGTGATGGGACAGCCGTAGGGTGGCGTCCATTCATAGTGGGAGAGGGCAAGCTGGCCCCAAGGCAGTTCATCAAGCTCTAAGGAGTAGGATGGAGATAGGCCCATTCTATAGGACAGGCCAATGGAGGCCTTTCTTTTATTTCTTTTGTTTTCAGGTATAAACATTGGAAACCTCAGGGTAAAATGTATGATTTGACTGATACTTCTAAAACTGCCCCTTAGGATGGATTAAAATTGGAATATCTTAAAGGAGAGTTAAAAGTTTATTTACCTGATATAACTCGATTTCTGTACAGGTTTGCAATTTGGATGTATTAAAAAGGCAAATATGCTAACTCTGAAATCTCATGGTTATAATTCTGGGGCACACTGCTAAGTGTACTCTTGTTACAATTGTTTTGGGTATCAATTTAATGAATCAGGTACTAAATTTTTTAAGTGTATACTGTAATGTAACAGTAAGATTAACTATCTTAAGTCACATATAATCAGGTAAATATTTTAAAGTATATAAACTAATGGGGGATAGAAGTACACAACTTTCATTAACTCTCTGTATATAGGAAAATGGCTCTTTTAAAGCAGACAACCAGGAGGCAATGTGCCCCCTGGGCTTCAGTTTTTCTATGCAAATACAGGCTGAGGTAAAGTTGTGAAAGCCTCTACTTTAAAAGGTTTTAGAATGCCTTTCTAGATAAGAAATTTGGAAGTGAAAAACAAGCAGCATGAAGCAATGGGTGATACCTAGGCTCCAGATTTCTTTTAATACAACCAGGCTTGGTAAAAGACTTGAGATCAAAAATGTATTCTGAGATATGAAATTTAAAATGTTTGTTTTAAGTTGGATATAGGAAAACGATGGCTATCAAGATGATTGTTTAATTACTACTCCAGTTTGTTTTACAGGTTTTCAATAAAATGATTTATTATTTGCTGCACCTGATAAAAATATTGTATCAAAATTGTTACAAATTTTGCCTTTAGACTTTCAACAGTATAATTTAATAATTGCCCCTGATAAAATTCATTTAAACAGAAGAACCATTTAAGTATCTGGGATATTTAGTTAGAAGACAAGTAATTACCCCCCAATTAATAAAAATTCGTACTGAAGAGTTTAAAACTCTTAATAATTTTCAAAAGTTACTAGGGACAGCAATTGGCTTTGCCCTTCCTTAGGAATTCCCAGAATTCCTAACCTATGTTCCATTCTTCAAGGAGATTCGGATTTATGTAGCCCTCAAAAATTAATTGACACGTCAGGAACTGCTCCTAAGGAAATTTGGCATATGGATGTAACACACATCCCTGAATTTGGCCACTTACAATATGTGCATGTATCCATTGATACATACTCTTCTTTTATTTGGGCAACTCCTCTACCAGGGGAAAAAGGGACTCATGTCATTCAACATTTACTAGAAACATTCGCAGTCATGGGGATTCCTTCTCAAATAAAAACTGACAATGCACCAGCTTATTCCAGTAAACAAGTACGAAAAGTTTTAGAATTTCATAACATTTTTCATGTTACAGGAATTGAATACAATCCTCAAGGTCAAGGTATAGTAGAAAGAGCTCATTATACATTAAAAACACAAATTACAAAACTAAAGAGGGGGAGTATGGATAGTACTGAGGGATATGCAACTTCTATGAAAAGTATTTATAAAACAGCCCCTGCTGTCATTGCAGAAGCATTATTTGTCCTTAACTTTTTAAATTTGTCTCAAGGAGATGTTTTAGCAAGAGCTGAGCGACACTTCCTAGCTCCGCCCATGCAAAACAAACAGCAGCCGGTTTGGATTAGATTGGGGATTGGGCTAGATTGGGTCCCCAGGGAGTTGTTAACCCAGGGGCGAGGGTATGCTTATGTTTCTACAGAAGACAGCCCATCTTTCTAGCACCTGCTCCAGTGGATCCAGCAACAAACACCCCTCTGTCCATCAAGGGGGTGAGACATTCTCATTCAAGTGATAAGGCCATTCAAATGGACAGGTGTGCACTGGTAACCTGTAGGGGCTACATCAGAGGTAATGTATTGGGCCTATATTTCTAACCCTCCTTTATTACATCCATATTTATGGACAAAAGCCCCTGTCTCTGTTTTTACATCTATTCCTAATTTACTCTCTCCCTCTATGGGTCTGGCATTCCAGTCTTTCCTATGGAAGAGGAAAGATCATTTAACTTCTCTTATTCTCAGTTCTCTAAAGCTATCTGTCAAGGCCGTTCCCGATGTTACCCTTTTAGATATCAATATTGGATTCAGCATGGAGGTTCATATAACTCCAGTAGAACTCGGCTGATTAGACTGTCTTCCTGGTCTGTGGGATCTCATACCTATAAATTAGATAATTATCCTAGCCCTGCTAGCCTGCCTAAATGTGACAATTTTACTTATCTGAACCTGAACTTTACTGAAAGACATTGGGAAAGTTGTCGAGGAATTTTTCCAACTATTTGGAATACATCCCAGCATACTTGGTATGATTGGGGACCTTTTGGTGTGTGGTTGAAAAACTGCACTGAATATAACTCATCTTGTGAACCTACTTTATCTATGAACACGTCCAATGCCATGTCTGCTAAACAGTTTTTAGGGTGGTTTGGAGCAGGCTTTAGTGACCCCCGGCCTGCTCTCGCCCATGGAGACAGGCTATTTCCTCCACAACGTCATCTCTGGAAATTAGCAGCTTCTCTGGCTCCCGTATTGCTGGCCAATGGAACTTACTCAGGATCTAAAAGGTCCTCGGCCTCCTACAACTTCACAGTTGTAAAGACCTACAATATCTCTGCTTGTGTTCATTTTCCACAAGTACTGATGGTCGGCCCCATAAACATAACAAAGAATGCCATTACCTGCATAAATTGTAAATTGTATACTTGCTTGAATAACAATGTCACCTTTAATTTTAGTCAAGATAGGATCATGATTTTAACCCAGCGCAACTCTCTTTGGGTTCCTGTTCGCATGCATGGTCCCTGGGCTGGAGGACCTGTACAAGGATTGGTAATGCAGTTTTTCAAGCGGCTTCTGAGGAGGAGTCGTCGTGCCATTGGACTGATTATTGCAGGACTTGTTGGACTGATTGCCATTGCTACAACTGCAGCAGTATCCGGAGCCGCATTGCGACAATCTGTACAAACTCATGACTTTATGGTGCAGTGGCACCAGGACTCCCACAATCTGTGGCAACACCAGCTGGAAGTAAATGCCCACCTTCAAGATGAGATAGAAGCTGTTAAAGGAGGAGTGTTTTGGCTTGGACAAAAATATCTGGCTTTACAGCAACGATTGTTTTTGACTTGCGATTGGAATTCTAGTCATGTCTGTGTAACACCTTATAAATATAATGCCTCTGAATGTGAATGGAATGATATACAAATGCTTATAGATGGAGCCCTACTAAATGGTACGTTAAGTGAACAAAGCTTGTACAGGGAGGTTTTTGAAGCTTTTCAAAAGGAATTGCCAGATGCCTCTACTATTGATGATATAGCCCAAGGACTAGCTCAGACCTTAGAAGGACTAGACCCTAGGGGGTGGTGGCAAAGTATTACCCATAGTGTTGGAAGTGCTTCTATTGCCTTAATACTTATGATATGTGTCTTTTTCTTAGGATATTGTTCTATCATAGCTATAATGAAGCGTTACACTAGGAATAATTCCTCTGATGTTTTACTCACTGCCCTTAAACTTTCCAGAGAAGCGGCTGTGGAAAATTAATAAAAAAAAGGGGGAATTGTTGGAGAATTAAAGTCTCCAACCAGTGGAAAAATTTAGCCCCGGCACGGTTACTCTGATGCCTCATTAGCACACTAATAGGCCCTTGGGAACACATTCCCAGTAAGGAATTTCTGGTGTTTGTGGGCCAAAGGAAGCCACCAGTTGTTGTGAGAATCTCCTTTTTCCCCCTACTTAGCAAGTCTCCTCAGGGAGACTTGCTGCCTTTAGTGTTAGATTCTCTCTGTAAACAGGAAAGTCTCCTCACTAGATTCTCACTGTAAACAGGAAAGTCTCCTCACTAGATTCTCACTGTAAACAGGAAAGTCTCCTCACTGTTATTTCACAAGTATTTGGAGAAGTCAAGATTGATGTTATCTAGCCTTAAGGAGATAGTAGCTAGGAGATAATTATAGTTCTACCTGGGTTGTATACAGTTCCTTGTTTTGATATCAATAATCTTTGTAGTCACTACCTCCTGTAATTAGAAAGGCATTTGTATCAAGTTCCTGCCCTCACAGTAGGAAATTTCCTCCACTTCTGTATTTAAGACAAATGTCATGCTGTATTGATCTTTTACCCTGTAATTGTAATATTGGTTTCTAACCCTATATAAACCCTGGCCCTCTTGGAATAAAGTACGCATTGGTTCACTCGCCTTGCATCCCCCGTATCCTGATTTCGACTGCAGTTACCCAGGTTCAACAGTATACTGTCAAATTTATGTAGGTACTAAATTTCAATCAAGGAAAAATATATATACATATCTTCGTAATTAGAAGCATTGGGGTAGGGACGGGGAGCCTGTGCTTGAACTCAACATGAGCACTGTCCTAAGCTTTGACGTCCTTCAGGCCAATGCTCTACCACTTGAGCTCAGCTCTGTTTTCCTTTTTTGATATTTATTTTAAAGCAGGAGAGAAAAGTTTATTACAGAACAGCTGGCCTGTGGTGGTGATGATTCATTGCCAAAGAGGAGGGAGAGAAGGGAGAGACTGGGTGACCCTCAGCCAGCCCTGCCTAATCTAGGGCAGGGGATTGGGCCAGGTTGATTGGGCCAGGATGTGACCTCAGGGAAGGGGAAGGTACCTGCCTCCAGGCCTGCTCGTTACCCAGTAACTGGGTGGACACTTAATAAGGTGGGGGCATCTACTTGGAGCCCTCCAGGAGGGACCTGACATTCCAGCCTTTTAATAGGTATGGAAAAGGACGATGACTCTCTGGCTGCTTCCTGCTCGTAAAGGGCGTCGACATTAGGGATAAAAGGCAGAAATGTGGCCCCTCCTGGAGAAGGCTAGCAGTAGGCTCCCTTGGTGTTAGATGGCAGTCCTTGAATGAAGCCTGGAAGTCTCATGAGGCAGGGGCTGGATTTGTCCAGCCTCTGTTTCCCATTTGGAGTGTTTTTTTTATGTTGTTGGGTTTGTTTTTGTTTTGTCAGTCCTGGGACTTTGGACTCAGGGCCTGAGCACTGTCCCTGGCTTATTTTGGTCAAGGCTAGCAATCTGAAACTTGAGCCACAGCACCACTTCTGTCCTTCTCTGTTTCTGTGGTGCTGAGGAATTGAACCCAGGGCTTCATGCTTGCTAGGCAAGCACGCTTCACGTTAGATTCACTTTAGTAACCCTGGACAATGTCAACTAAATTCCTGCAAAGTTGTAAATTATGTCCCCTCCCTATTTCCATGGTAGAAAACATCAGTCCTTAGAACTAATTGCTCTTAACCATATTATTTAAGAGGAAAATATTTTTCTGATGAACTTACATGTACATATATTCTGCTCCAAAGGAATACATTTTAATTTTCTAAACCTCTTGGGTTTCCTAAATGGTACACTGCTGTTGTGAAATGTGACTCACCATTCACAAATTTTCACTAATAAACGTGCTTACATCTGTTTGATTTCATGCACATGTAATTTATTGAACCTTGAAAACCTTCTTCCTTGTATCATTTGCTAACATGAAAAGGGAGCATTCTCTGGAGGACCATAGTTAAAAGTATGGCTATTCAGGAAAGATGCTTGATGCAAGCATCGTGGCTAAGAAGACACTTCTAAAGGCCCTCATAAACAGATTGAGAGCAACAAAAGCAGAAGATGAAGGGGCCTCTGAGTTCTTCCCTCCAGTCTCATTTCTAGCACACTATCATCACAGAGTCAAAAGGACCTAAGATTTGGCATGAACGAGGCAGTTTTAACCAAATTTCCTAGTCCTATGAAGCCCAGAGTTGGAAATCATGGAAATGATCATGATTGCAATCAATCCTGACAAAGCCAAAGTTTGATTTTCTACAAATTGGATGGACATTTGGTGGGAAAAACAATGTGACAAGTTGCCTGGCACCAGTGGCTCATGCCAATAATCCTAGCTACTCAGGAGGTTGAGATCTGAGGATCACATTTGGAAGCCAGCCCAGGTAGAGGAGTCTATGAGACTCTTTTCTCCAATTAAATGATAGAAAAAGCTTCAGTGTGCTCCTTCCCTTTAAAACTTGTACAATGACGAGTAGAGAAGGCAGGAATTAGTGGCATATATGAAAATAATCAGAAGTTTAAATCAGCATGGACCTCTATGTCTGTGGACAGAAGTACAAGTAAAGAAAGAATATGACTGCAACTGGAGGTTCCTTAGTATGCAGTATGATATACAGAACTGAAGTTTTCTTCTCTGACCAAACTGCAGCTTTATTCAGATCTGGTATTGCAAGCAAGCACTCTAAGGAAAAACAAACTCCAACTGCCTAATAATCCAAGGGCATTAATCCTAAAAATAAAAACATTTATTCTGAAAGTAGTGGGAAATACAATCTGCGATTTCAAACATCTGAAGAACTGTCATAAAAAGAGGTATTTCTACTTTTTAATGACAATGGATGGCGATGATGTCCAGAATCAAATGATGGATACTACATGAAAACAAATGTTTAACCTAACAAAAAGATGAACTTCTCCAACAAATGTGTCCAAAGACTCAAGACTATATATTTCAATAAACCCTACACTGCATGACTATTTAAGCAAAATCTCATTGGAGGAATTCAAGAATGCAATGTGAAAAAACTGTAGCTAGCCTCTGATTACACACACAACACTGAGAATGTTCGAGGTCAGCACAGGTGGCACAATAGGCGGGCTCAGACTGGAAGGAAGGCTATGTGTCCATGTTAGCAGGGTGCCAGGGGGCCTTGAAAGCCATTGTTAAACACCATAGCTCAGTAGTTAAGTACCTATGATCACATAAGATGATGTGAAGTGAAACAAACTCTAAGATACGGAAACAATTGGTTTATCATTGTTGTTATTTTTAACGTGCTAAATGAAATCATTCCTTTTTCCTTTTGCTTATCTTCCCTATGGTTTAGCCCCTCTTGTCACTGTTTTTGATTTTGATACCCTCGGTAATATATTTGTCTGAATTAGGGAAGGGAAGGGGAACTTCAAAATGTTGAGACAAATGGTAAAACGTGAACCAATGCAACAGTAATAACTACAAGATATGTTGTAAACTAACTGTAAAATTGGAGGGAGGGGGAAATACAGGAGGAGGAAAGGTGGGAGAAAAATGAGGGATGAGATAGCAAGTTTGACAAGAAATGTACTCATTACCTTAGGTATGTAAATGTAACCCTACTGTACATCAACTTGACAATCAACATAAAATAAAGAAAGATGCCCTGAGCTCAAGAATTAATACTCATATGTAGATGGATACTTTCTCTCTCTCATACACATACACACACACACACACACACACACACATAGAGAGAGAGAGAGTCATATTTATTTTTAAATACCCAATAGATAGCTTGAGGCCATGTGGAATAGAAGCAGGAACCCAGGTGATCTCAGCAAACAGTAAACCAGACACAGCAGCCTCTGTGAACTGTCCAAGCAGGACATTGAAAGCATCTGGAAACATGTTTGGTTGTAGAATTACGGATGCAACCGGCTCCTAGGTCAAAGCACAGGATGTTGTTACACATCCAACAGGACACATGGACAGCCACCTAACGGGAGGAATTAGCCAGAGTCTTGACACCACTGTTTCTTTTAGACCCACCTGAGTGGGTCTCTGATTTTTGTAGCCCCAGGAGAGCTTAGCCAACACCCAAAGTATTTACTAGTAAACATGGCTGCAGTACCTGAACCCATCTTTATGACCGCGGGTGATGGTCCTTAAAAATAATGGCCAGGAAAAGCTCACCTGCAGAAGGGATAAATTCTCACAGTTGATCTAACAACTGACAGGGGTCATTTAGCTTCAGGAAAACCACCTAATTGGTGTGTCAACAGCTTTCTACAAGGTATCATAATTCTCAGCAGAGAATTTACCAAATTACATAAGAAAGAGAAAGAAAGTCAAATATTAATTTCTCAAACAAAATGGGGGGCTGCTACTATAGAAGCTGCAAAGACTAAACCAACGGGGAATCATGAACTCAAATACCCATCATAATATAGGGTTAAATCCATTAATATTGGGCACCACTGATTATAGACTACATTTTTTATACACTATTAGTTATTTTGAAGACTTTAATTAGTTTGATACCCAGTTAGTTCTTCCCAAGACCTTAACAGCCCATTTCTAGCTCTAAATAATAAGGCAGGCTTAGTCACAATGAACATTTCACTAGGTCTCTGGGATTTTGGTGCCAGTTCTGGTCTGGCCAATGATCCTGTTCTTTTGTGCTTAAGGCTAGCACTCTCACAAAGCTCCACTTTCTGCTGTATTGTTTTGTTTTCTTTTGGTGGTCAATTGGAGACAAGTATCTCAGTGACTTTCCTGCCCAGGCTAGCTTCCAATTGCAATCCTCACTTTTGAGTCTTCCAAATAGCTAGGCATGAACCACCAGCACATAGCAATTTAAAAATATTTTCCCTGAGCAGAGGAGCAGCAGAGCCCTAGTTAATCTCTCTCCAACACCCCAGTTTTACCACTCCAGAAACTTTTACTCCTAGAAAGACAGCCCAAGTAAGTTATAACAGTACAGGGATTCTGTCCAATAAGGAAAAATTGACATTGCTGGCCTGAAAACACAGATTTGAGTTCTGGGCCTCATCCCTCTGCCAAGCCAGTGCCGGCGCTGGCACAGCGTCTCACAGTTCATGGACCTAAACCACCCAGAAGTGACCAAGGTGAAATCCTCCAGATGGTGGCAGACAGACATGGATCTCAGGCTGAGCATGGACAGGCCGAAATGGCAGACAAAGCATGAGTACCCCACAAAAGATATTCTCACTCGTGCCCACAGAGAAGCATCGGTAGCCTTTTCCCCACTGCCAGAGCAAAGCACCATCTCTGATACTGGCATAGGGTCAGACCAGACTGGAAATAAACCCGGCTTGGGGAAAGCGAGGACAAAGGGGCCACCTTTGAAAAGAGCAAGAGGGACAGACCAATGAGGGCCAGCTCCACCCAGAAGAGCAACCCCTGCCCAGGTGGGAAGCTCATCCAGGCCACAGTTCACAACTCAGGTGAACTCAGCCAGAGGTGCCCGCCCTGCCCGCCAGAATTTCTAAATTAAAACGGAAAGTGGCGAGCAGCTACCGGCAGCAAGGAACAACCAGATAGGAGAACAAACAGTTCCCGAGACAGATAAATGGCCCCATCTCAGAGGAAGCCTAATTCCCAGCCCAAAATGGAGCTGAATTCCATAGCCAGCTATGCTCAGGAGGCCATCCTGCCCATGAGGGAGGAACCACCCCTAGGCAAGCAACTCTCAGACAGGTAAACCAGGCCAGAGCCAACCGCCCTGCTGAGTCCACAGCCTCTCCAAAGCCAGGTGATAAAGGCACCAGTCTCACAGCAGATGGGAGGAGCCAGGGCTCCCAAGACTGTTCACTTCCCCCATTTACAGAGGACACCCAAGTCCTATGTGAAAGCTGTGCGAACCACAGAGCCTCAGGATTTCACTAACAGAGGAGGAGGGTCAGAGCTGATCCACCCGCTGCAAACTGAAAGCAGGTCAAACCACACAAGCACCAATATAGACTACAGACAATTGCAAGGAAACCAGAGACTGGAGAAAGCCCACCCAAACAAGGAAGACTCCATTTTTTAAAGATTTATTTTTATTTTTTATTTAACAGATGTTGTTGGTTTTTTGTTTTCCAATGTACAGACAAATGGTAAAACGTGAACCAATGCAACAGTATTAACTACAAGATATGTTGTAAAATAACTTGAAAATTGGGGGGGGGGATATGGGAAGAGGGAAGCTGGGAGAAAAATGAGGGACAAGGTAGCAAGTTTGACAAGAAATGTAGTCATTACCTTAGGTATGTAAATGTAACCCCTCTGTACACCACCTGTACAATAAACATAAAATAAAGAAAGATGCCCTGAGCTCAAGTACTAGTGCACATATGTATATGAATACTCTCTCTCTCTCTTTCATACACAAATACACACAAACACAGCGTCATATTTATTTTTAAATACCTAATAGATAGCTTAAGGTTGTGTGGAATAGAAGCAGGAACAGAGGTGATCTCCTCAGAAAACAGTAAACCCGACAAGTTGCATCTTTGAACTGTCTAGCGGGACCTTCCTTCTCATCAACCCAGGGTTCACTTCCACAGCAAGATACACTGCCTCCATGAGTATACATGATATACCTCCGTGTGCGCTGTCAAAGTCCACCCAGCCCACTATGCATCATTGGACATCTCTGCAGAAAGACGTGGGGATTGTGCATACTTGCGACTCCAGTGTGTTCATGATCACACACACATACTGCGTAGGAACACTAACAGGTGGATCTTGAGCCCAACCCTGCCATATGGCATCAGAAGCATTCACAAGGTGGAGGGAAGAGTATTTGTCTTCCCCTGTTGCATCCACCACAGCAATAGAAGCCGAGAATTCTCCACCCCAGGAAGACCATAGTGAATGCCTCCAACTATAGGGAGACCCAGAACCTGATTGTCCTAACCAACCGCTGCTTCCTTTACTCCTAAACAATCTCCATCTAAGGAGGACCCCCAAGCCCTTCCTGAAAGCTGTGCGAACCACAGAGCCCCAGGATTTCCCTAACAGGCGAGGAGGGTCAGAGCAGATCCACCCCCTGAAAACTGAAAGCAAGTCAAACCAGCCAAGCAGCAAAATAGACTACAGACCATTGCAAGGAAACCAGAGACTGGAGAAAACCCACCCAAACAAGGAACACTCCATTTTTTAAAAACATTGTTTAAACTTTTTTTTTTCTATTTTTCATTTCTGAGACGTCGTTGGTATTTTGTTTTCTATTTTTTTTTGTTTTATCGGCTTATTTATTTCCCCTTTCGGGGGTTGGGTTGTTAATTGTTTTGTGTTTTGTGCATTTGTCTTCCAGTATTTTTCTTTGTTTCTCTTTTCACATTCTCTTACTTTTAAATTACTTTCCTATGACTAACAGCTTCACTCTTTTCTGCTAACTCTCCATTATTCATCATATTAATCTTGTCCTTTCTACCGATTCTATTCTTCTTCACATTTCCACGTCACTGAAATGAAACCAAAATCACCACCACCACCACCGCCACCATCACTACCACCCCCACATACATTTTACTCTATTCCCTTCACTACCTCTCACTTATCCTCCAGATTTACCTTCAGGACCTCCAGACTCCATTGATCCCTGGTTATTGGATAGAGGATATCCCTGTTCAATCCAAGTGAATCAAAGTGGTTTATAGAGAAATCCAGCTCATAGTATTTTAACAGTACTTATTAACTATTGAATACAGGATTGGTTGTTATTTTGAAATTGTATTTTTAGGAACACCAAATCTAATTTTATATACAGTTATACCAAGTATCTGTATATAATTGTGAACTTCTAAGATTTACACAACAGTGCTTGGTAAGGTCTGCTTTGGGTCTTAAACAGTGCTCACAGGTGCTCTTAGATAGGCATTCCCAATCCAAATGGGCAGAAGAAACACAAGATGGCAAACAATGCAGTCATATCTCCCACTCAAAACAAGCAGGAAGCAGAGCAGTCAATCAAAGACATAGAAGAGAACCCTCAAAATGCTCTACAAAGTCTACTGATAAACATGTTAAATGAAAAGTTTGAATCCATCCATACATCAATCCATCCATAAAGTAATAGATGATTTCATGGCCTCAACAAAGAGAAAGATAAATGAACTTCAAGAGTCATATGAAAAGATAACTACCCAGCTAAAAGATTTGAGAGACAGCACTCAAAACCAAATTAATAATGTAAAGATGTCCATGCAGGACCTAAGAGATACTTCTAGCAAGGACATGGAAATCATCAGGAAAGACCAGTCTGAAGGAAAAGAGATTCAAAATCAAGTAACTAGCCTACAGTCTCAAGTAGGTGAAGCAGAGGATCAAATCTCAGGAGCTGAAGATTCCCTAGAATCTATGGAGAAATGTCACACAAAAATACAAAACCAATCCAATCGATAAAACAGATCACTCCAGGAACTCCAAGACACAAGCAGGAAGCACTATTTGAGGCGAATAGGAATTGAGAAAAACCAGGAGAAAGAAGTTAATGGAATATGCAACCTATTTAACAGAATATTAGCCAAGAACTTCCCAACTATCCAGGAAGGTAGGCCGATACAGATACAAGAAGCATTTAGAACCCCAAAGCGACCAGATCAGAATAGGACATCCCACTGACATATTGTGATCATAACAGGATCAGTAGAGTCCAAGGAAAGAATCCTTAAAGATGTTACGGAGAAGAAAGTAATCATAAATAAAGGAAAAGCAAGCAGAATTACCCCAGACTTCTCAGCAGAGACCATGAAAAGCAAGGAGATCCTGGAATGAGGTATGCCAAACCCTAAATAATAATAAATATCAACCAAGAATGCTGTACCCAGCTAAACTCTCATTCATAGCTGAAGGTCAAATAAAAGTCTTCCACAGGAAGGAAAAACTGAAACAATGTATCTCCACCAAACCAGCTTTACAGAAAATCCTCAAAGATGTACTATACAGGGAAAATAATCAAGATCCCAATACAGACAGAGAAATGAACCCTAAATAGAAAACCAGAATATTAGATCAAGAATTGGGAAGACACAGCTTTTAACAAGATAGCTACAATGAAAGGACAAATGATCATCTCTCAAACCTAACTCTCAACATTAATGGACTTAATTCTTCATTCAAACGACATAGGCTCATTACTTGGATCAAAAATCAAGATCCGTCTTTCTGCTGCCTCCAAGAGACACATCTATCTAGCAAAAGCAAACTTCTTCTAAAGGTGAAAGGCTGGAATAAAATCTACCAATAAATGGCCCCCAAATGCAGGCTGGAGTGGAATTCTAGCATCAGATAAAATCGACTTCAAATTAAAAATGGTAAGAAGAGACAAAGAAGGTTACTACATACTAATAAAGCGATGTCTCCTACAGGAGGATATAACCATCTTAAATATCCACACACCAAATACAGGAGAACCCAACTTCATCAAACCAACACTACTGACTCTAAAATCACTCATAGTCCCAAACACATTGATTGTTGGAGACTTTAACACTCCACTGTCACCTCTGGACAGACCAACAGGCCAAAAACTGACCAAAGAATCCACAGAACTAATCAACTGCATAGACCAACTAGACTTAACCAACATCTACAGAATATTCCATCAAGCAATACCAGAATACACATTCTTTTCAGCAGCCCATGAAACATTCTCCAAAATATATCACATCTTAGGGCACAAAGAAAATCTGTACAAATTCAGAAGTATCAAAATCATTCCCTGCCTTCCCTCAGACCACAATAGATTAAAATTAAAGCTCAACTCAAACAGCCACCACACAAAATGATACAATCCATGGAGACTAAGCAACACACTGCTGAACCATCAGTGGGTCATTGAAGAAATTAGACCAGTAATTCAATATTTATGGCATTCAACCAAGGTGAGTGCACAAAGTACCACCTCCTTTGGGACACAGCAAAGGCAGTACTCAGACGAAAATTTATATCTGAGTGCCTACACCAACAATCTGGATAAACAGCAACTCAACAACTTACGGAATCACCTTAATCTTCTCAAAAGAGAACAAGAAGCCATACCCCCAAGTCAATAGATGGAAGCAAATAATTAAAATCGAATCAGAATTAAATATACTTGAGAGGGAGAAAAAAAACCATCGCAACAATCAACAAAACAAAGACTTGGTTCTTTGAGAATATTAACAAGATAGTCAAATTCCTAGCAAACCTGACCAAAAAACGATGGCAGCACACCCACATAAACAAGATCCGAGATAAAACAGGTAACATCACCACAGAAACAACCAAAATTCAGAACACAATAAGGGACTATTTTGCAAACCTTTGTGCCAACAAATTCGAGAACCTGGAAGAAATGGATGATTTTCTAGAAAAAATTGATACCCCCAAACTCAACCATGAAGATTTAAACCTTCTAAACAGACTCATACCCAGCCTTGAAATAGAAACAGCAATAAGTGATTTCCCATCAGAGAAAAGCCCATGTCCAGATGGATTCACAGCAGAATTCTACAAGGCTTTCCAAACAGAAGTCACAACAATATTTTTCAAAATCTTCAATGAAATTGAAAGAGAACGTTCACTACCAGACTTATTCTATGAAGCCAGTATAGCCCTCATCCCAAAACCAGGCAGGGACTCATCAACAAAACAGAACTATAGAACGATTTCCCTGATGAACATAGATGCAAAAATTCTCAACAAAATTCTGTCCAATCGACTTCAACAGGTCATCAAAAATATCATACACCATGTTCAAACTGGATCCATCCCAGGGATGCAAAGTTGGTTCAATATACGCAAGTCAATTAATGTAATCCACCACATCAACCAGAGCAAGGTAAAGAACCACATGGTTATATCTCTGGATGCAGAAAAGGCGTTCGATAAAATCCAGTACCCATTTATGATAAAAATCCTGGAGAAATTGGGATTCCAAGGAACATTCCTGAATATAATAAAGGCAGTTTATTACAAACCAACAGCAAGCATAATTCTAAATGGTGTAAAGCCAAAGCCATTCCTTTGAAAATCAGGAGCAAGATTGAGATGTCTGCTCTCTCCCCTCCTCTTTAACATTCCTAGCCAGAGCAATTAGGCAAGAAGAAAACAAAAAGGGGATCCAAATAGGAAAAGATGAAGTTAAGCTTTCTCTCTTTGCAGATTACATGATCCTATACCTAACGAACACCATAGACTCTACTCCCTAGCTACTAGAGCAGATCCAAAACTTTGGCAAAGTTGCAGGATATAAAATAAACCCTCGAAAATCAACAGCCTTTCTATATGCTAATAACACGAAGACAGAGGCTGAAGTCAGGAAAGCAACTCCCTTTGCAATAGTCTCAAAAACATAAAATACCTAGAAATAACCTTAACCAAAGAAGTGAAAGACCTCTATGATTAGACTGTTTGGTGTAAGTGAACTGAACATCTCCGTGGGGGGCGGGGGGAAGGAAAGGGGGCGGAGGGAGAGGGGTATGAGGGACAAGGTAACAAACTGTACAAGAAATGTATCCAGTGCCTAAAATATGAAACTGTAACCTTTCTGTACATCACTTTGATAATAAAAATTTGAAAAAAAAAAAAAAGAACTAAGGAAATGGAAAAACCTCCCATGCTCCTCGATTGGGAAGATTAATATAGTCAAAATGGCAATATTGCCAAAAGCTATCTACAAATTCCATGCAATACCCACTAATATCCCAACACCATTTTTTAATGAAATTGAGGAAGCAATCCAGAAATTTATATGGAAAAATAAATGACCCCCCGACTAGCAAAAACAATCCTAAGCAGAAAGAACAATGCCGGAGGAATTACAATACCAAACTTCAAGCTGTATTATAAAGCTATAGCTATAAAAACAGCTTGGAATTGGCAATGGAACAGGCCTGAAGACCAATGGAACAGAATTGAAGATCCAGCAGTGAACACACAGAACTAAGCCCCCTTAATCTTTGATAGAGGAGCTAAAAAAAATACGATGGAAGAAAGATAGCCTCTTTAACAAATGGTGATGGCAAAACTGGTTCAACACCCACAACAAAGCAAAATTAGATCCTTATATATCATCCTGCACCAAAATCAATTCCACATGGATCAAAGATCTTGAAATTATAACAGATACCTTGAAAGCACTAAAAGAAGTAGGAGAAACACTTGGGCTCCTTGGCACAGGACAGACCTTCCTTAACAAAGAGCCATAAATGCTACAAATCACAAAAAGGACGAGCAAATGGGATTGCATCAAATTGCTGAGCTTCTGCAGGGCAAAGGACATAGCTCACAAGATGAATGGAAAGCCTACAGATTGGGAAAAGATCTTTATCAGCCATACAATGAACAAAGACCTCATATCTAAAATATATGCAGAATTACAAAAAATTAAATTCCTCCAAAACAAAACCGCAAAGAACCAACAGCCCCCTCAACAAGTGGGCTAAAGACTTACAAAGAGACTTCTCTGATGAGGAAATGAGAATGGCCAAGAGTCATATGAAAAAGTGCTCTACATCTCTGGCCATAAAAGAAATGCAAATCAAAACAACATTGAGATTCCATCTCACCCCAGTAAGAATGACCTATATCAAGAAAACTAACAATAATAAATGGTGGAGGGGATGTGGACAAAAGGGAACCCTACTTCATCGTTGGTGGGAATGTAAACTTGTTCAGCCACTCTGGCAAGTGGTATGGAGATTTCTCAGAAGGTAAACATAGAGCTCCCTTATGATCCAGCAGCCCCACATTTGGCATCTACCCAAAGACCACAGAGAAGAACACACAAAAGCCACCAGCACAACAATATTCATCACAGCACAATTTGGCATAGCTAAAATATGGATCCCACCCAGTAACGCTCAGTAGATGAATGGATCAGGAAAATGTGGTACATATACACAATGGAATTTCATACCTCTGTCTCAAAGAATGACATTGCCGCATTTGTAAGGAAATGAAAGGACTTGGAAAAAATTATCCTAAGTGAAGTGAGCCAGACCCAAAGAAACATGGATTCTATGCTATGAATAGGATTCCCTATTCTCATAGGGAATAGTTAGCTCAGGTTTAGGCTAGTCACAGCAGAGGATCACAAGAGCCCAACAGCAATACTCTTATGAACACATAAGATGAGGCTAAGTGAAACAACCTCCATTTTATGGAAACAACTGTTATATCACTGCTGTAATTACTTTCAACATGCCATGTGTAACTGTAGCTTCTACTGTTGATGATGCTCTTGTATCCCCTTCCTGCGGTTGTACCTGCACTATCAGTTTATCTTATTTGAGTACTTTGGAAACTGTATATACTGGTATTAGAATTAGGAAAGTGAAAGGGAATACCAAAACCGAGAGATACAAGATAAAAAGACAAACGACTACAAAGGCAATGCTTTCAAAACTGTTTGGTGTAAGCCAAGTGAACAACTCTGGGGGGAGAGGGGCAGGGGGAGGGGAGGGTAAGTGAGGGAGGAGGTAACAAACAGTATAAGAAATGTATAAAATGCCTAACATATGCAACTGTAACCTCTCTGTACATCACTTTGACAATAAAAAAGAAAAAAAATGTTTTTCCTATGAGGAAAACAATACAGTCTATGTTTCTTTAGGTCTGGTTCACTTCACATAGTAAATTTTTTTTGGAATAATTAGTACATGTTTAGGCTAGTCAAAGCCGAAGTCATAATAGCCCAATAACTATGCCCTTATGGACACTTAAGATGATGCTAAGTGAAATGAGCTCCATGTTATGGAAACAAGTGGTATATCATTATTGTAATTATTTTCAACATGCGATATGAATCCGTACCCTTTTTATTTTCTCTCGTATTCCCTTCCTGTGGTTTTACCCCCACTATCACTGTATCTCATCTGAGTAACCTGGATACTGTATATACGTGTATTAGAGCTAGGGAAGAGAAAGTAAATATCAAAATCAATAGACAAAGGATAAAAATACAAACAACTCCAAACCCAATACTCACAAAACCATTTGGTGTAAACCAACCGTACAACTCGTTGGTGGAAGGGGAAGCAGGAGGGAAGAGGTAAGCATGTGGAGGGGAGGAGGAGCTAACATATTTGACAAGAAATGTACTCACTGCATTATATATGAAATTGTAACCCCTCTGTACTTCACTTTGACAATAAAGGAGAAAAAAGACAATAAATATTTTTGAAAGATTCTGAAACACCTAACATTTTTTAGAGTTATGACATATAATGCTTAAGATTCTCATGTTAAAAACTAACATTTAGAATCAACACTCTCTTTCTCTGGCAATAGGAAAACTACCAACACATACACTGTTTGTGAATAAAGGTAAACATTTCCCTCAAAGAACTGCTAATCACCATATATTTCCTTTCTTCCTTCCTGTTATTTACTTCAGCCATTCTCTGGCCATAATCTGAGTGAAACCAGCCAAAGGTACAGACACTGAGGCAGGAAGGGACAGATAGCATGAACACACCAAGGTGGCTGAGGCCTGAGCTATTTTGGATACTATAACCTCAAAATTAGGCACAGGTAGTGAGAGAGGAAGAGAGAGATCAGGAAAAGTAGAAGCCAAATGGCTGCTAGGTATAAAAATCTAGAGAAGTGTGGACTTAAGACAGTTGTCAGAAGCTGCAACACAAAAATGAATAAGATGTAAATTAGATGGGATGTTCAAGGAACTAACCAAACGAGAACATAAAACAAACTAAGTCAAAGCTAGGACAGCGAAAGAGTAGCGCAAAATTCGGGAGGTGGCAAACATGGCCTGCGTTTATTAAAAAAAAAAATAAAATAAGCTTCTCCACAAGCACAAACATCTCTCCAGCCTTCCTTCTCTCTCTACTCATAGAATAAGCATTCCCTCCTCTGCAGCTTTTGCTAGCAAGAGACATGTGATCTTTTTGTTAGATTATGAAACAAATACCAGTGATGAGCCAAAAACTTAAATATAGTAAAAGAGTTGGGACAGTGTGTTCACTCTGTGATAAATATCCAACAGGAATGTGCAGTGTCTTTATTCAACAACATTTCTTTATTCGAATCACAAAGATTATGATTAAAGCATGTCTTTAACCCTCTCATATCTTGCTATCCTATTTATTCTTGTGTTAGACATTTACAATGACCACTCTTAGGAATCTAGAAAGTTCTGAGGAAGTACTGGCGGCGGGGGGGGGTGGTGCTTATCATTACTTCCCAAAGCATAAGGGTGAAAAACAGCAGCTCATCAAGTGGGGGCAAGGGGAGAGCGGGGGACAAATGAAGGGGAAGGGGGGGAATTGTAGACAAGAATTCATTGTACATACTACAAAAGTAAGAAAACGGAAGGGCTGGGCAGAGGAAGGAGGGGCAAGAATGTTGAAAGGGGTGAGGTGGGTTAAGATGGGCCATATTCATAAACTGCTTTGTCAAATGGCAACTCCTTTGCACAAATACTTAAAGATAGTTTTTGTAAGAACTCAGAAGCTCTTCCCTTCACAGTAGTAGGACAAATTATTAGTTCCTACGCACAGGGACTAGAGTCTTTCAGGTCATTTGTGTTTTGGTGGGGTTTTGGTTTTTGAGCCAGCACTGAAAATTGAACTCAGAGACTGGGCTATGTCCCTTAGCTTTGTCACTCCATGCTGGCCTGCTACCCCATGAGAAATAGCACAATTTCTGGTACTTTGGTGGTTCATGGAGGATGGATGTCATGGACTACCCTGCCCAGGGCGGGTTTCAAAGCACAATCCTCCAAAATCATGAGGATCTGGGATTACAGGCCTGAGCCACAGGCTCCAGTTTCTAATGAGCTTTGGTCATCAAAAAAGTGGTAGTATAATTTTAAGGTTCACAGACATTAGTGCTACCTTTGGATCCTATGATATAAAGCCCCAAAGACCCGTCCTTTAAATAACTAATCAAATAAAAAATAAACAATTGTCTTATAATTAAATAATCATAAGATAGGAAAATAGAGACAAAATAATCATTAGTAATATAAACATAAAAATGGAAAGAAGCTTACCAAAGAGTTGATTCCTATATAGTTTAAGACTATAGGAAAGTAAGCTGGAAGCCAGTGGCTGTAGCCAGTAATCCTAGCTATTCAGGAGGCTGAGATCTGAGGATCGAGGTTCTAACCCAGCCTGGACAGGAAAACTCTGTGAGACTCTTCTCTTCAATTAACCACCAAAAAGCTGGAAGTGGAGCTATTGCTCAAGTGAGAGAGTGCTAGCCTTAAGCAAAAAAAGCTCAGGGACTGTGTCCAAGCCTGAGTTCAAACCCCGGGAACAGCAAAAATATAGGTAGGTAGGTAGGTAGGTAGATAGATAGATAGATAGATAGATAGATAGATAGATAGATAGAGTTTGTGTTGCAATGGAAAACCATGCACTCTACATCCCTCTCTTCCTAATTCATTCCACTACTATGTAACAGGATAAATAGCAGAGAATAGCAAAGGAAAATAAATATTTGTTAATTGGCGATGTCTTTCTTGCTATAGTCATATAGTTTCTTTCGAAGTGCAATTAGCTTCTCTTTCTCACTTGGAAAAGTCCACTTTGACTCTATTTACATATTCCATTTCAATTACTTCTGAACTAAAGAAACAATAAAACCACTGTTTCAGTCTTAAAATTCTTCTTTGAACCATTATGGAATCATAATAGTTACTTCTTTGGTAATTAAAGTAACACATAGTCACTTGGCCTCTGTATACTTCCATGCCATCATGACTGGTCATGATTTCACTTAAGAAAATGATCCCTTAATAGAAACAACATATCACTTTATGGGACGTGGGAGGTGTTTTGCTATGGGTCATGAACATCCCTCTGCTCCACAATAGATTGAATACTAAGTGCAGGCCCTGGAAAGGCAGGGCCCTGCCACCTGAGTCCCATATGCGTAAGTTCCATGCTGAGGGAAAGTCAGGTCAAACAACACCAATGCAATGGAAGGAAACCAGAGTTTAGATTCCTGCTACAGAATTGCAAAGCAGAGTACAGGAGAGGGGCCTGACTAGAATGAGGGTTGTTTGGTAGAGTGCACCTTCTAGTTCGTTCTTCTATATATGGATGGCCACAACATGAAGCCCACTGG
>NW_025959188.1:0-31904 GCF_023159225.1 Perognathus longimembris pacificus | reverse complement strand
AAAAAAAAAAAGCGCAATTATGAACGACATGAACATGCTGCATAGGTAGCTGTTTATCAGTAAATATCTCCACTGAGATTAAGAAAAGCAGTAGCTTAATAAATTAAGTACTTCCTGGTATGGTTACTGTACTGGAAACTCCCCAAAAGAATCTGGATTGTGGTGAGGGAACAGAGAAAAAAGCTCATTTAGGACCTGCACTTACGAAGGGGTTAGGCAGCTGTATATCAGGGAGTATCCCTTCTGAGAATATAAACAGCTGGAGCTTGTTAAGGTAATTACACAGGGGAAAGGATAATGTACTGGGAACTTCTCAGAAGAATCTGATTTGTGGTGAGGGGAGAGAGATAAAAGCTCATTTACGAACGACATGAACATGCTGCATAGGTAGCTGTTTATCAGTAAATATCTCCACTGAGATTAAGAAAAGCAGTAGCTAAATAAATTAAGTACTTCCTGGTATGGTTTCTGTACTGGTAACTCCCCAAAAGAATCTGGAATGTGGTGAGGGAACAGAGAAAGAAGCTAATTTAGGACCTGCAATTACGAAGGGGGTAGGCAGCTGTATATCGGAGTAACATTCTGAGAATAAAAACAGCTGGAGCTTGTTAAGGAAATTACACAGGGGAAAGGATAATGTACTGGGAACTCCTCAGAAGAATCTGATTAGTGGTGAGGAGAGAGAGATAAAAGCTCATTTAGGAACGACATGAACATGCTGCGTAGGTAGCTGTTTATCAGTAAATATCTCCACTGAGATTAAGAAAAGCAGTAGCTTAATAAATTAAGTACTTCCTGGTATGGTTACTGTACTGGAAACTCCCCAAAAGAATCTGGATTGTGGTGAGGGAACAGAGAAAAAAGCTCATTTAGGACCTGCACTTACGAAGGGGTTAGGCAGCTGTATATCAGGGAGTATCCCTTCTGAGAATATAAACAGCTGGAGCTTGTTAAGGTAATTACACAGGGGAAAGGATAATGTACTGGGAACTTCTCAGAAGAATCTGATTTGTGGTGAGGGGAGAGAGATAAAAGCTCATTTACGAACGACATGAACATGCTGCATAGGTAGCTGTTTATCAGTAAATATCTCCACTGAGATTAAGAAAAGCAGTAGCTTAATAAATTAAGTACTTCCTGGTATGGTTACTGTACTGGTAACTCCCCAAAAGAATCTGGATCGTGGTGAGGGAACAGAGAAAAAAGCTCATTTAGGACCTGCACTTATGAAGTGGGTAGGCAGCTGTATATCAGGGAGTAAAACTTCTGAGAATAAGAACATCTGGAGCTTGTTAAGGTAATTACACAGGGGAAAGGATAATGTACTGGGAACTCCTCAGAAGAATCTGATTTGTGGTGAGGGGAGAGAGAAAAAGCTCATTTAGGAACGACATGAACATGCTGCATAGGTAGCTGTTTACCAGTAAATATCTCCACTGAGATTAAGAAAAGCAGTAGCTAAATAAATTAAGTACTTCCTGGTATGGTTTCTGTACTGGTAACTCCCCCAAAAGAATCTGGATTGTGGTGAGGGAACAGAGAAAAAAGCTCATTTAGGACCTGCACTTACAAAGGGTAGGCATCTGTATATCAGGGAGTAAACCTTCTGAGAATAAAAACAGCTGGTGCTTGTTAAGGTAATTTCACAGGGGAAAGGATAATGTACTGGGAACTCCTCAGAAGAATCTGATTTGTGGTGAGGGGAGAGAGATAAAAGCTCATTTAGGAACGATATGAACATGCGTCGTATGTAACTGTTTATCAGTAAATATCTCCACTGAGATTAAGAAAAGCAGTAGCTTAGTAAATTAAGTACTTCCTGGTATGGTTACTGTACTGGTAACTCCCCAAAAGAATCTGGATTGTGGTGAGGGAACCGAGAAAAAAGCTCATTTAGGACGTGCACTTACGAAGGGGGTAGGCAGCTGTATATCTGGGAGTAAACCTTCTGAAAATAAAAACAGCTGGAGCTTGTTAAGGTAATTACACAGGGGAAAGGGTAACGTACAGGGATCTCCTCAGAAGAATATGATTTGTGGTGAGGGAAGAGAGATAAAAGCTCATTTAGAAACGACATGAACATGTTGCGTAGGTAGCTGTTTATCAGTAAATATCTCCACTGAGATTAGGAAAAGCAGTAGCTTAATAAATTAAGTACTTCCTGGTATGCTTACTGTACTGGTAACTCCACAAAAGAATCTGGATTGTGGTGATGGAACAGAGAAAAAAGCTCATTTAGGACCTGCACTTACGAAGGGGGTAGGCAGCTGTATATCAGGGAGTAAACCTTCTTTTTTTTTTTAATTTTTTTATTATTAATGAAGCAAAAAAAATTTTTTTACAAGGTGTTGTGCACCGAGGGTACAGTTACATAGTAGGGCAGTGTGTACATTTCTTGTGATATCTTACAACCTGTTTTTCCATCCCTTGTCTAGGTCAGGTAGACCCATATGCAATTTACAATGTATCAAGCACATATACAGTGTTCACAGACTTGGTCTCTACTGTCTCTCCATCTCCCTTTGTTAACAGTCATATATCAGGGAGATCATGCCCCTTTGTTTTCTGTGTTCTAGGCTTGTCTCGCTCAACATTATTTGTTCGAGTACTGACCATTTCCCTGCGAATAACAATATTTCACCATTCCTATTCGCTATGTAGTATTCCATTGTGTATAAGTACCATATTTTTTGGATCCATTCATCTGTGGAGGGGCATCTGGGTTGTTTCCACATTTTGGCTATTGTGAATTGTGCCGCAATAAACATGGAAGTACAAATGTCCTTTTGATATCTTGGGTTTTGCTGTTTAGGATAGATGCCTAGGAGTGGTATGGCTGGGTCATAGGGTAGGACTATATTGATCTTTTTGAGAAACCTCCATACTGTTCTCCAAAGTGGTTGTACTAATTTGCACTCCCACCAACAATGGAGAAGGGTTCCTCTTTCCCCACAGCCCCTCCAGCATTTGTTGTTTCCTGAGTTCAGAGTATAGGCCATTCTAACTGGGGTGAGGTGGTATCTCAGGGTTGTTTTTATTTGCATTTCCTTTACTAGCAGGGATGTTGAGCATTTCCTCATGTGTTTCTTTGCCATTTTTATATCTTCTCTTGTGAAGTCTCTTTTTAGCTCTTTTGCCCATTTCCTAATAGGTTTATTGGGCTTGGAGGGGCTTAGTTTTTTGAGTTCTCTGTAGATGACAGATATCAGGCCTTTGTCTGTTGCTGTGCTGGTAAATATCCTTTCCCATATCGTTGGCTGTCTTTCTATTTTGGTGGCTATGACCTTAGCTGTGCAGAAACTTTTTAATTTGTAGTAGTCCCATTTGTTGAGTCTTTCCCCTATTTGTTGTGCCCCTGGGACTCTATTCAGGAAGTTCCTTCCTGTGCCTATAAGTTCTAGTGTCTTTCCTACTCTGTCCTTCAGTAGTTTCAAGGATTCAGGTCTGATGTTGAGGTCCTTGATCCATTTTGAGTTGATCTTGGTGCATGGTGATAGGCTTGGGTCTACTTTGAGTTTTCTGCATATGGCTGCCCAGTTCTCCCAGCACCAGTAGTTGAAGAGGCTATGTTTATTCCATTGTATGTCTTTAGCTCCTTTGTCGAATATCAGTTGGCTGTAAGAGTGCGGTTTTATTTCTGGGTCTTCAATTCTAATCCACTGGTCTTCCGATCTGTTTTTATACCAATACCATGCTGTTTTTGTTATGATGGCCTTGTAGTAGAGCTTGAAGTCTGGTATGGTGATACCCTCCTGCACTATGTTTTTTGCCTAGAATTGCTTTGGCTATTCTAGGTTTTTTGCTGTTCCATATGAATTTATGGACTGGTTTCTCTATTTCAGTGAAGAATGTGGCTGGGATTTTGATTGGTATTGCATTGAATTTGTATAACAATTTGGGCAATATGGCCATTTTCACTATATTGATTCTGCCTACCCATGAGCATGGGAGGTCTTTCCATCTCCTTGTGTCTTCTTTGATTTCCCTTATTAGATTTTTGTAGTTTTCATTGAATAGGTCCGTCACGTCCTTGGTTAAGTTGATCCCTAGGTACTTTATTCTTTTTTTGGCTACTGTAAATGGAATTGTTTCCATAATTTCCTTTTCTGTTTGTCTATTGCTGGTGTACAGAAAAGCTGCTGACTTTTGTGGATTGATTTTGTATCCTGCTACTTTGCCAAATTGGTTTATTAGATGTAGGAGTTTGGGTACTGAGTTTTTTGGGTCCTTGAGATATAAGATCATGTCGTCTGCGAATAGGGATAACTTGATTTCTTCCTTGCCGACGTGGATCCCTTTGATGTCCTCCTCTTGCCTTATTGCTATGGCTAGGGATTCCAGCACTATGTTGAACAGAAGTGGGGAGAGTGGGCATCCTTGTCTTGTTCCTGTGTTTAGGGGGAATGATTTAAGTTTCTCTCCATTTAATATGATATTAGCAGTTGGTCTGTTGTATATGGCTTTTATTGTTTTGAGGAATGTTCCATCTATTCCTGTTCTCTCCAAAGCTTTTAATAGGTATGGATGTTGTATTTTGTCGAAGGCTTTTTGGGCATCAACTGAGATAACAATGTGATTCTTGATTTTAGTTCTGTTTATGTGGTGAATTACATTGATTGATTTACGGATGTTGAACCATCCTTGTGACTGAGGGATGAAGCCTACTTGGTCATGATGTATGATATTCTTAATCAGTTTCTGGATCCTGTTAGCTAATATTTTATTGAGAAGCTTTGCATCTGTGTTCATTAGTGATATTGGTCTGTAGTTCTCTTTTTTTGTTGGATCTTTGCCTGGTTTGGGGATGAGTATGATATTAGCTTCATAGAATGAGTTTGGAATTTCTCCCTCCGTTTCTATTTCGCGGAAGAGTTTGAGGAGTATTGGAATTAGCTCCTCACTAAAGGTTTTGTAGAATTCATTGGTGAATCCATCTGGGCCTGGGCTTTTCTTAGTAGGGAGGTTCTTGATTACCTCTTGTATCTCACTGTAAGTTATTGGTTTATTTAGTTGATTTATTTCTTCTTGGTTCAGTTTGGGCAGTTTGTACTTCTCTAAGAATTGATCCATTTCTGTAAAATTATTGTTTTTTGCTGAGTAGAGGTTTTGGAAATAGCTCCTTATGATTGTTTGAATATCGTGTGTACTTGTCGTAATTTTTCCTGTGGAGTCCCTGATTTTACGAATATGAGTCTCTTCTCTTCTTTTTTTTGTGAGTCTTGCAAGGGGCCTGTCAATTTTGTTTATTTTCTCAAAGAACCAGCTTTTAGTCTTATTTATTTGTTGAATGGTCTTTCTATTTTCAATCAGATTTATCTCTTCTTTAATCTTTGTAATCTCTCCCCTCCTAGTCCTTTTAGATTCTGTCATTTCTTGTTTTTCCAGTTGTTTTAGTTTCATAGTGAGGGTATTCACCTGCTCTGCTTCCATTCTTTTAATGTGGGTACTGAGTGCAATGATCTTGCCCCTCAGTACTGCCTTAGCTGTGTCCCATAGGTTTCTTTGTGATGTGTTTTCTTTGTCATTGTGGCTTATGAATTCCTTGATTTCATCTTTAATTTGATCTGTGGCCCAAGTGTTGGATAGCAGCGTGGGGTTTAGCCTCCAAGAGTGTGTATAGGCTCTGTGGTATCCTTTGTTGTTGAGGGTTACCTTTAATCCACTGTGATCAGATATAATACATGGGATGATGTCAATACTTTTGTATTTGCTGAGGTTCTTTGTGTGGGCTATGACGTGGTCTATTTTGGAATATGATCCATGGGCTGCTGAAAAGAAGGTGTATTGGGTCTCTGTAGGGTGGAAGGTTCTATATAGGTCTGTTAGATCCATTTGGGAAATGGTGTTATTTAGGTCCTCAGCTCCCTTACTAATCCTCTGGGTGTTGGATCTGTCTCTTGGAGAGAGAGGAGTATTAAAGTCACCCACTATGATTTGTGTTTGCATCTATCTTGCTCTGTAATTCTGTGAGAATTTGCTTGACATATGTCGGGCCTCTTTTGTTCGGTGAGTATACATTTATCACCGTGATGTCTTGATTCTGGATTTTTCCTTGTATTAATATGTAGTGTCCTTCTTTGTCTTTTTGAGTGGACTTTAAAGAGAAGTCCAGCTTGTCTGAGATCAGAATGGCTACACCTGCCGTTTTGGTGGGTGCATTTGCTTGGTAGATCTTGGTCCATCCTTTCATTCGAAGCCTGTTTTTGTCCCTTGCTGTAAGGTGGGTCTCTTGTAGACAGCAGATGTCAACTTTTTGTTTGCGGATCCATTCTGCCAGTCTGCTCCTCTTAATCGGGGAGTTTAAGCCATTTATATTTAAAGAGATCAAGGATAAGGGTGTTTTTTCTCCTTCCATTTTCTTGTTGGGCTGTTTTTTCCTGTTTTTTTTTTTTTCTTCTTCTTGTCTTTAGTGAGCTGGTCTTTCTGCTGGACTTTGGCTATTGAAGTTTCTTTCTGATTCTGTCTGTGTGTCTTTTACGATCTCTGTTGGGTGGGCTTCCCCTCTTAATATTCGCTGTAGGGCTGGTTTTTTATTCACATACTCCTTTAGCTCCTCTTTGGTGTGGAAAGATCTGGTTCTCCCTTCGAATGTGAACTCCAGTTTCGCTGGATATTTGATCCGAGGTTGTAAGTTGTTATTCTGAAGTACTTGGATAGTGTTCTTCCACTCACTTCGAGCTTGGTAAGTTTGTGTGGATAAGTCGGATGTTATTCGAATCCCCTTCCCATTGAAAAAAGTTTCCTTCTTCGCTTTGGCTGAATTCAGAATTTGCTCTTTAATCTTGAGGTCTGTAGTCTTGAATATTATGTGCCTTGGGGTGGTTTTCCTGGGGTCTGGCCTGCCAGGTGTCCTATAGGCTTCGGTTACCTGGATGGGGTCCCCTGTGAGATTGGGGAAGTTTTCTGCAATAACTTTATTGAGGACATGGTTAAGCCCTCTGCTCTGATATTCGGCTCCTTCTTCTATTCCAATTATGCGCAGATTATATCTCTTGTCTTTGTCCATTAGTTCCTGGATTAATCTTCCCTGAAGCTTCACCTTTTCTTGGAGTGTGGTCATTTTCTGGTTGTTGTCAGCTGCTTCATCGTCCAGGCGAGAGATTCTGGATTCCATATGGTCAACTCTTTGTGTTATGGTTTCAATTGCGGAGTTTATGGATGTCAGAGAGCTATTCATGGTTGTCATATCAGCTCTGATCGTGGAAATTTCTTCCTTTAAAGAGTTGTATTTTAAATCTATTTTTTCATGCATTTCAATTCTCAGGGTGTGGAGATTTTCTTTAAAGGCGGCTTGCATTGTATCCATTTTTGCTTCCATTTCTTTAAACGAGGCTTGCATTGTATCCAGTTTTGCTTCCATTTCTTTCTTAGCTTCCTGGGTGTCCTTCCAGATTTCCGCTCTAAACTCCTGGAATTGTTTTCTGATTTCATTTCTGACGCTTTCGATCATTCCTGTTAACATGGCCTCATTTGCTTTTTTATTCTCCATCTCCTCTTCAGTCGAGCTGCTTTTTGGAGCTGGCGAGGTGGCTTGTCCTTTGATGAACTGAGTTATGTTTCTTTGTGATTTGCGCATCTGGAGGTGTGTGTAGGTCTTCCCTCCCTTCTGTGTAGGCGTGTCTACGGCAGCAGGTGCTGTCGCTGTGGCCCCGCCCACCGGTGTAGGGCACGCCTACCAGAGCGGGCGCTTTCGCCGGGGCCCCGCCCTCCTGTGCACTCTGAGACCCCTACAACAGGCACTTTAGCGGGGTCTGCCTCCCAGAGCGAGCCCTGGGTTGTTGGGTTGTGCTTGCGCACTCCCGCGAGTCCGTTGGGGGGGGGGGGAGGCAGTATGTGTGGGGCCCAGTGGGATCGACTGTCCGGGTGTGGCTTGGCACCCTCAGACCTCGCCTCCGCTGCGAGGGGGGGGGATGTGATCAGGCTCAGGTGACCTGCTGGGCTGGTATTGCCCACCAGCGCCTGTGATTTTAGTTGGAAGAGTCCGCAAGGTCCAGGCGCCTCGGGTGGGGCTTGCCCTGCCGGCCGTCCCACGACCCCTGTTGGGAAGGGGACGGGGCCGGTTCTGCCAGTTCAGGAACCTTTGGGGGCTTGGGGCTGTTCCGCCCTTCCCCTGCAAGACTGGCTTCCCAGCGCCTGATGGGAGCTTCCCACCTGATTTGGGGAGTTCTTTGTTCCCACGGGAGTGGGGAGGGGGAGGGAGGGAGATATATCTTCTTTGTCGGGCTTGGGTCTCCTGTTGGGGGAAGGGATTATGGGGGACTCACTTTTGCTGCTTTGTGTGTGTGTCCCGCGCAGCCGTTGGCCCTTCAGGGGTTAGCGAAGTGTTGTGGTGGCTTCCCCCGTTCCCTCTTTCTGCCGCGCTGGGTTCCCTTGTCCGAATCCGGTGTGGACCCGAACTTCTCGTCGCTGCAGGTGTGTGTCTTGCTCCGCACCCTGCCTTGTGTCCGTGGGGTCTCCCGCTATATGGATTCTGCGCTCCTGGCAACCTGTCTGCCGATCGCCGGGTTCCCCTTTCCGAGCCTGGCCCTGTTTGAGCAGGGTCGGCTGGTGGGGGGAGGGTGCCCCGGTGAATCTCCGGCTCCGTGTAGGTTATCGGTTCTTCTTTTTTGCTCCTTTTTTTCCCTGCATTTCTCCACTGCTTCTGGATGCTGGTTTTGCTGGGTTCTTGGTGGGGTGTTGGGGGTTGTAGTTCCCAGCTCGCTATTCAGTCGGTGCGAGTCGGGGTTCCTCTAAACCTTCTGAAAATAAAAACACCTTGAGTTTGTTAAGGTAATTACACAGGGGAAAGGATAATGTACTGGGAACTCCTCAGAAGAATCTGATTTGTGGTGAGGGGAGAGAGATAAAAGCTCATTTAGGAACCACATGAACATGCTGCGTAGGTAGCTGTTTATCAGTAAATATCTCCACTGAGATTAAGAAAAGCAGTAGCTTAATAAAATAAGTACTTCCTGGTATGATTACTGTACTGGTAACTCCCCAAAAGAATCTGGATTGTGGTGAGGGAACAGAGAAAAAAGCTCATTTAGGACCTGCAATTACGAAGGGGGTAGGCAGCTGTATATCAGGGAGTATCCCTTCTGAGAATAAAAACAGCTGGAGCTTGTTAAGGTAATTACACAGGGGAAAGGATAATATACTGGGAACTCCTCAGAAGAATCTGATTTGTGGTGAGGGGAGAGAGATAAAAGCTCATTTAGGAACGACATGAACATGCTGTGTAGGTAGCTGTTTATCAGTAAATATCTCCACTGAGATTAAGAAAAGCAGTAGCTTAATAAATTAAGTACATCCTGGTATGGGTACTGTACTGGTAACTCCCCAAAAGAATCTGGATTGTGGTGAGGGAACAGAGAAAAAAATTTCATTTAGGACCTGCACTTACGAAGGGGGTAGGCAGCTGTATATCAGGGAGTATCCCTTCTGAGAATAAAAACATCTGGAGCTTGTTAAGTTAATTACACAGGGGAAAGGATAATGTACTGGGAACTCCTCAGAAGAATCTGATTTGTGGTGACGGGAGAGAGATAAAAGCTCATTTAGGAACGACATGAAAATGCTGCTTAGGTAGCTGTTTATCAGTAAATATCTCCATTGAGATTAAGAAAAGCAGTAGCTTAATAAATTAAGTACTTCCTGGTATGGGTACTGTACTGGTAACTCCCCAAAAGAATCTGGATTGTGGTGAGGGAACAGAGAAAAAAGCTCATTTGGGACCTGCACTTACGAAGGGGGTAGGCAGCTGTATATCAGGGAGTATCCCTTCTGAGAATAAAAACAGCTGGAGCTTGATAAGGTAATTACACAGGGGAAAGGATAATGTACTGGGAACTCCTCAGAAGAATCTGATTTGTGTTGAGGGGAGAGAGATAAAAGCTCATTTAGGAACGACATGAACATGCTGCGTAGGTAGCTGTTTATCAGTAAATATCTCCACTGAGATTAAGAAAAGCAGTAGCGACTTCTGGGGAAGACGGCGGAGGAGCGGCTGAGCCCTGCAGAGCTCCCTCCAATATCGTAGTTTTCTCACCTCTTAGAAACTGTTTCTCTGAGAAAGACAGCCAAAGTAAGTTCTAACAGTACAGGGATTCTGAACAGGAAGGGAAAATCGACTTTGCTGGTCTGAAAACACAGTTTTGAGCTCCGGGCGCTGTCCCGCCGCGGCGCCAGCGCAGGCTCCGGCACAGTGCCAGGCACAGCCCCCCGCACTCCGCGCAGCTAAAGCGAGAAATACTCCAGAGGGCAGCCGAGCACGGAGGACCTGACATCGCAGAGAAAGCGTGAGTACCCCGCAAAAAAAAAAAATTAAAATTATTCTCGCTTGTGCCTACAGTCCAGCTTCTGGAAGGCACCCCTGTCCCCACCGCCAGAGCAAAGCGCCATCTTTGCCACTGGCGTAGGGTCAGACCTGACTGGAACTGAAGCGGGCCTGGGGAAAGCGAGGCCAAAAAAGCCATCTTTGAAAAGGGCAGGAGGGGCGGAATCAGTGAGACCCAGCTACACCCAGAAGAACGCCCCCTGCACTGGCGGGAGGGGAGTCCGGGGATTATCCAGAGATGCCCCGCCCTGCACGCCGGAACTTCTAAACTTAAAGCAAAAGCTGGGAGCAGCTACCAGGGGCACGGAAACAACAGAAGGAGGAACAAACAGTTCCGGGGACAGCTAAATGGTCCCGTCACAGAGGAAACTAATTCCCAGCCCAAAACGGAGCTGCATTCCATAGCTACCTATGCCAAAGAGGCCTCCTCCCTCAGGCAAGCAACTCTTAGTGGAGCAAAACAGGCCAGAGGCTCCACGCTCTGCTGAGTTCACAGTCTAGTCAAGTCCAGGCATCAAAGGCAGCGGCCCCACAGCAGACAGAGGAGCCACAGTTCCTGTGACTGCCCACGTCCCCATCGACAGAGGACGCCCAAGGCCTGCCTGCAAGCTGTGCGAACCTCAGAGACCCACGATTGCACCAACAGGGGAGAAGGTCAGAACAGATCCACCCCTTGCCAACTGAAATCAAGTCAAACCAGCCAATCAGGAAAATAGACTGCAGTCCATTGCAGGGAAACCAGAGACTGGTTTCTTTTTCTTTTCAAACATTTTTTTTAACTTTTCTTTTAAATTTTCTTTTTAATTTTTTCACACCTGAAACATCATTGGCTGTTTTTTTTGTTTGTTTGTTTTTTTTTGTTTGTTTTCCATTTTTACTGGTTTGTTTTATCAAGTTTTTTTTTGTGTTTCTTTATTTGCTTGGGTTGTCCCTTTTCTGTTATTTTCCTTTTTATTTACTTATGCTTCCTTGTTAAATAATTTTTCTCTGTTTTGTGTATCTGTCTTCCAGTATTTTTACTTCATTTCTCTCTTTGCGTCCTCTTCCTTTAAAAATTACTTTCCTATAAATAACACCTACACCCTTTTCTGCTAACTCTCCAGTGTCTGTCATTTTATCAATGTGCTTTCTACTGATTCTACTCTTCTCCACATTTCCACGTCACTGAAACTAAACCAAAATCACCACCACCCCCCCAATACACTTTACTCTATTCTCTTTACTACCTCCAACTTACCCTCCTGACTTACTGCCTGGACCTCCAGGCTCCATTGACTCCTGGTTATTGGATAGAGGATATCCCAGCTTAATACGAGTGAATCAAAGGGGTTCATAGAGAAAGCCAGTCCTAAAAGAACTTAATATAAAAACAAGAATTGCGTATAAGGTTGTAACAGTAAATAAGTAACTACTGAATACAGGGCCCAGGATCAGATGTTATATTGAAATTGTATTCTTTAGGAACACCAAATCTAACTTTATAGACAGGTATACAAGTTATCTGTATATAATTGTGAAATTGTAAGATTTACACAACAGTGCTTGGTAAGGGCTGCTTTGGGTCTTAAACAGTGCTCACAGGTGCTGGAAGACTGGCATTCCCAATTCAAATGGGCAGAAGAAACACAAGAAAGATGGCAAATAATGAAGTCTTATCGCCCACCCAAAACAAGCAGGAAGCAGAGCAGTCAATCAAAAACATAGAAGAAAACCCCCAAAATGCTCTACAAAGTTTACTGATAAACATGATAAATGAAAAGATTGGATCTCTTCAGTCAATTATGTTAGAGCATGAGGAGGCAAAGCAAAAATTAATGGAGAATTTCATGGCATCCACAAATAGAAAGATAAGTGAGCTTCAAGAGTCAAATGAAAAGATAGCTACCCAACTTAAAGATTTGAGAGACAACACTCAAAACCAAAGTAATGAAGTTAATGAAGTAAAGAAGTCCATACAGGACCTAAGAAATGACATGGAAATCATCAGGAAAGACCAGTCAGAAGGAAAAGAGATTCGAAATCAAGTAGCTAGCATACAGTCCCGACTAACTGAAGCAGAGGATCGAATCTCAGGAGCTGAAGATTCCTTAGATTCTATGGAGAAAGATCAAAAATCAATACAAATCCAGTCCAAGCAACAAAACAGATCGCTACAGGAGATTCAAGACACAATCAGGAAGCCCAATTTAAGGATAATAGGTATTGAGGAAAACTTGGAGAAAGAGGTTAATGGGATAGGCAACCTATTTAACAGAATATTAGCTGAGAACTTCCCAAACATCCAGAAGGAAAGGCCTATACAGATACAAGAAGCATTTAGAACCCCAAATCGACCAGACCAGAATAGGACTTCCCACCGACACATTGTGATCAAAACAGCTTCAGCAGAGTGCAAGGAAAAAATACTCAAAGCTGTTAGGGCAAAGAAAACAATCACATATAAAGGAAAAGCAATCAGAATTACCCCGGACTTCTCAGCAGAGACCATGAAAGCAAGGAGAGCCTGGAATGAAGTATTCCAAACTCTAAATAAAAATAACTACCAACCAAGAATTCTGTACCCCGCCAAACTCTCCTTCATAGCCGAAGGTCAAACAAAAGTCTTCCACAATAAGGAAAAACTGAAACAATATATCTCCACCAAACCAGCTTTACACAAAATCCTTAAAGATGTACTATACAGGGAAAATAATCAAGATCCCAACACAGACAGAGAAATGAACCCTAATTAGTAAACACTAGATCAAGAAATGGGAAGACACAGCTTTAAACAAGACAGTGATAATGAAAGGAACAAACGATCACCTCTCAATCCTAACTGTCAACATTAATGGACTTAATTCTCCAATCAAACGACATAGGCTCATAACTTGGATCAAAAATCAAGATCCATCTTTCTGCTGCCTCCAAGAGACACATCTATCCAGCAAAAGTAAACATCTTCTAAAAGTGAAAGGCTGGAAACAAATCTATCAAGCAAATGGCCCCCATAAGCAGGCTGGAGTTGCAATCCTAGTATCAGACAAAATTGACTTCAAATTAAAAAAGGTAAGAAGAGACAAAGATGGTTACTACATACTAGTAAAAGGATCTCTCCAACAGGAAGAAATAACCATTCTAAATATCTACACGCCAAATGCAGGAGCACCCAACTTCATCAAACAAACACTACTGGCTCTAAAAACATTCATAGACCCAAACACAATGATAGTGGGGGACTTTAACACTCCACTATCACCTCTGGACAGATCAACACGCCAAAAACTGAACAAAGAAACCACAGAACTAAACAATTGCATAGACCAACTAGACTTAATCGACATCTACAGAATATTCCACCCAGCAAGGACAGAATACACATTCTTTTCGGCAGCACACGGAACATTCTCCAAAATAGATCACATCTTAGGGCACAAAGAAAATCTTTACAAATTCAGAAGTATCAAAATCATTCCCTGCATTCTTCCAGACCACAATGGAATAAAATTAGAGCTCAACTCATTCAGCCACCACAGAAAATCCCACAATTCATGGAGACTAAAGAACAGACTGCTGAACCATCAGTGGATCATTGAAGAAATTAAAACAGAAATTCAAATGTTTATGGACTTCAACCAAGTTGAGGGCACAAAGTACCAGCTCCTTTGGGACACAGCAAAGGCAGTACTCAGAGGAAAATTTATATCTCTGAGTACATACATCAACAAACTGGAGAAACAGCAACTCAGTAATTTAAGGAAGCACCTTAATTTTCTGGAGAGAGAACAGCAAGCCAAACCCCAAGTCAATAGACGGAAGCAAATAATTAAAAACAAATCAGAATTAAATCAATTAGAGACGAAAAAAACCATCGAAAGAATCAACAAAACAAAGAGTTGGTTCTTTGAAAAAATCAACAAGATAGACAGACCCCTGGCAAACCTGACCAAAGAACGAAGGCAGCACACTCAAATAAACAAGATAAGAGATGAAACAGGTAGCATCACCACAGAAATAACCGAAATTCAGAAAATAATAAGGGACTATTTTGCAAACCTTTATGCCAACAAATTCGAGAACTTGGAAGAAATGGATGATTTCCTAGAAAAAATTGATACCCCCCAACTCAACTATGAAGACTTAAACCTTCTAAACAGACCCATATCCAGTATTGAAATAGAAACAGCAATAAATGATCTCCCATCCAAGAAAAGCCCAGGTCCAGATGGATTCACCGCAGAATTCTACAAGGCCTTCAAAACAGAACTCACTCCAATATTTCTCAAACTCTTCAATGAAATTGAAAGAGAACGTTCACTGCCAGACTCATTTTATGAAGCCAGTATAACCCTCATCCCAAAACCAGGCAGAGACTCATCACGGAAAGAGGACTACAGACCAATCTCCCTGATGAACATAGATGCAAAAATTCTCAACAAAATTCTGGCCAATCGACTTCAACAGGTCATCAAAAAAATCATACACCACGATCAAACTGGATTCATCCCAGGGATGCAAAGCTGGTTTAATATACGCAAGTCAATTAATGTAATCCACCACATCAACCGGAGCAAGGTAAAGAACCACATGGTTTTATCGCTGGATGCGGAAAAAGCATTCGATAAAATCCAGCACCCATTTATGCTAAAAGCCCTGGAAAAACTGGGATTCCAGGGAACATTCCTGAATATAATCAAGGCAGTTTATGACAAACCAACAGCAAGCATAACTCTAAATGGTGAAAAACTAAAGCCATTCCCTTTAAATCAGGAACAAGGCAGGGATGTCCACTCTCTCCCCTGCTCTTCAACATAGTACTAGAATTCCTAGCTAGAGCAATTAGGCAAGAAGAGAATATAAAGGGGATCCAAATAGGAAAAGATGAAGTTAAACTTTCTCTCTTCGCAGATGACATGATCCTATACCTAAAGAATCCCATAGACTCTACCCCCAAGCTACTAGAGCTGATACAAAACTTTGGTAAAGTTGCAGGATATAAAATAAACCTTCAAAAATCAACGGCCTTTCTCTATGCTAACAACCCGAAGACCGAGGCTGAAGTCAGGAAAGCAACTCCTTTTGCAATAGCCCCCCAAAATATAAAATACCTAGGAATAACCTTAACCAAAGAAGTGAAAGACCTCTTTGAAGAGAACTTTAAAAGCTTGAAAAATGAAATTAAGTCAGAACTAAGAAAATGGAAAAACCTCCCATGCTCCTGGATTGGGAGGATTAATGTAATCAAAATGGAAATATTGCCAAAGGCTATCTACAAATTCAATGCAATACCCATTAATATCCCAACACCATTCTTTAATGAAATAGAGGAAGCAATCCAGAAATTCATATGGAACAATAAAAGACCTAGAATAGCAAAAACACTCCTAAGCAGAAAGAACAGTGCTGGAGGAATTACAATACCCAACTTCAAGCTGTATTATAAAGCTATAGTAATAAAAACAGCTTGGTATTGGCACCGGAACAGGCCTGAAGACCAATGGAACAGAATTGAAGACCCAGAATTAAACCCACAGAACTATGCCTACTTAATCTTTGATAAAGGAGCTAAAACAATAGTATGGAAGAAAGATAGCCTCTTTAACAAGTGGTGCTGGCAAAACTGGCTCAACACATGCAACAAACTAAAACTAGATCCTTATATATCACCCTGCACCAAAATCAATTCCAAATGGATTAAAGACCTTGAAATCAAAACAGGCACCCTGAAGACACTAAAGGAAGGAGGAGGAGAAACACTTGGGCTCCTTGGCACAGGACAGAACTTCCTTAACAAAGACCCTGAAAGGCTACAAATCAAAGAAAGTTTGGACAAATGGGACTGCATCAAACTCCAGAGCTTCTGCACGGCAAAGGACATAGCTCTCACGATAAACAGAAAGCCCATAGACTGGGAGAAAATCTTTACCGGACATTCAACAGACAAAGGCCTCATCTCTAAAATATATGCAGAACTAAAAAAATTACCTTCTTCCAAAACAAAACTGCAAAGAACCAATAGCCCCCTCATCAAGTGGGCTAAAGACTTACAAAGAAACTTCTCTGATGAGGAAATGAGAATGGCCAATAGTCATATGAAAAAATGCTCTACATCACTGGCCATAAAGGAAATGCAAATCAAAACAACATTGAGATTCCATCTCACCCCAGCAAGAATGTCATATATCAAGAAAACTAATAATAACAATTGTTGGAGGGGATGTGGCCAAAAGGGAACCCTACTTCATTGTTGGTGGGAATGTAAACTGGTTCAGCCACTCTGGCAAGCAGTATGGAGATTCCTCAGAAGGCTCAATATAGAACTCCCCTATGACCCAGCAGCCCCACTGTTGGGTATCTATCCAAAAGCCCACAAACAAAATCACAGTAATGCCACCAGCACAACAATGTTCATCGCAGCACAATTTGTCACAGCGAGAAGCTGGAACCAACCCAGATGCCCCTCCATAGATGAATGGATCAGGAAAATGTGGTACATTTACACAATGGAATTTTATGCCTCTATCAGAAAGAATGACATTGTTCCATTTGTAAGGAAATGGAAGGACTTGGAAAAAGTTATACTAAGTGAAGTGAGTCAGACCCAAAGAAACATGGACTCTATGGCCTCCCTTATTGGGAACAATTAGTACAGGTTTAAGCAAGCCATAGCAGAGCATCACAAGGCCCAATAGCTATACCCTTAGAAACACATAAGATGATGCTAAATGAAATGAACTCCATGTTACGGAAACAAGTGATATATCACAGTTGTAACTACTTTCAACGTCCTATGTGTATGTGTAGTTTCTATTATTGATAAGGTTTTGTAACACCTTCCTATGTTTGTACCTACACTATCTCTGTAATCTTATCTGAGTATATTGGAAACCGTGTTTACTGGTATTGGAAGTAGGAAATTCAAAGGGAATACCAAATTCGAGAGACACAGGGTAAAAAAAGAGAAATAACTACAAAAGCAATACTTGCAAAACTCTTTGGTGTAAGTGAACTGAACAATTGGGGGGGGAGGGAAAGAGGGGGAGGGAGGGGGGCATGAGGGACAAGGCAACAAACAGTACAAGAAATGTATCCAATGCCCAACGTATGATACTGTAACCTCTCTGTACGTCAGTTGGATAATAAAAATTTGAGAAAAAAAAAGCTCATTTAGGAACGACATGAACATGCTGTGTAGGTAGCTGTTTATCAGTAAATATATCCAGTTAGATTAAGAAAAGCAGTAGCTTAATATATCAAGTACTTCCTGGAATGGTTACTGTACTGGTAACTCCCCAAAAGAATCTGGATTGTGGTGAAGGAACAGAGAAAAAAGCTCATTTAGGACCTGCACTTACGAAGGGGGTAGGCAGATGTATATCACGCAGTATCCCTTCTGGGAATAAAAACAGCTGGAGCTTGTTAAAGTAATTACACAGGGGAAAGGATAATGTACTGGGAACTCCTCAGAAGAATCTGATTTGTGGTGAGGGGAGAGAGATAAAAGCTCATTTAGGAACGACATGAAAATGCTGCAAAGGTAGCTGTTTATCAGTAAATATCTCCACTGAGATTAAGAAAAGCAGTAGCTTAATAAATTAAGTACTTCCTGGTATAGTTACTGTACTGGTAACTCCCCAAAAGATTCTGGATTGTGGTGAGGGAACAGAGACAAAAGCTCATTTAGGACCTGCACTTACAAAGGGGGTAGGCAGCTGTATATGAGGGAGTAAACCTTCTGAGAATAAAAACAGCTGGAGCTTGTTAAGGTAATTACACAGGAGAAAGGATAATGTACTGGGAACTCCTCAGAAGAATCTGATTTGTGGTGAGGGGAGAGAGATAAAAGCTCATTTAGGAACGACATGAACATGCTGCGTAGGTAGCTGTTTATCAGTAAATATCTCCACTGCGATTAAGAAAAGCATTAGCTTAATAAATTAAGTACTTCCTGGTATGGTTACTGTACTGGTAACTCCCCAAAAGAATCTGGAGTGTGGTGAGAGAACAGAAAAAAAAGCTCATTTAGGAACTGCACTTGCGAAGGGGGTAGGCAGCAGTATATCAGGGAGTAAACCTTCTGAGAACAAAAACAGCTGGAGCTTGTTAAGGTAATTACCCAGGATAAAGGATAATGTACTGGGAACTCCTCAGAAGAATCTGATTTGTGGTGAAGGGAGCGAGAAAGAAGCTCATTTAGGAACGACATGAACATGCTGCATAGGTAGATGTTTATCAGTAAATATCTCCACTGAGATTAAGAAAAGTAGTAGCTTAATAAATTAAGTAATTCCTGGTAATATTATTGTACTGGTAACTCCCCAAAAGAATCTGGATTGTGGTGAGGGAACAGAGAAAAAAGCTCATTTAGGACCTGCACTTACGAAGGGGGTAGGCAGCTGTATATCAGGGAGTATCGCTTCTGAGAATAAAAACAGCTGGAGCTTGTTAAGGTAATTACACAGGCTAAAGGATAATATACTAGGAACTCCTCAGAAGAATCTGATTTGTGGTGAGTCGAGAGAGATAAAAGCTCATTTAGCAACGACATGAACATGCTGCATAGGTAGCTGTTTATCAGAAAATATCTCCACTGAGATTAACAAGCAGTAGCTTAATAAATTAAGTACTTCCTGGTATGGTTACTGTACTGGTAACTCCCCAAAAGAATCTGGATTGTGGTGAGGGAACAGAGAAAAAAGCTCATTTAGGACCTGCACTTACGAAGGGGGTAGGCAGCTGTATATCAGGGAGTAAACCTTCTGAGAATAAAAACAGCTGGAGCTTGTTAAGGTAATTACAGAGGGGAAAGGATAATGTACTGGGAACTCCTCAGAAGAATCTGATTTGTGGTGAGGGGAGAGAGATAAAAGCTCATTTAGGAACGACATGAACATGCTGCGTAGTTAGCTGTTTATCAGTAAATATCTCCACTGCGATTAAGAAAAGCATTAGCTTAATAAATTAAGTACTTCCTGGTATGGTTACTGTACTGTTAACTCCCCAAAAGAATCTGGATTGTGGTGAGGGAACAGAGAAAAAAGCATATTTAGGACCTGCACTTACGAAGAGGTTAGGCAGCTGTATATCAGGGAGTATCCATTCTGAGAATAAAAACAGCTGGAGCTTGTTAAGGTAATTACACAGGGGAAAGGATAATGTACTGGGAACTCCTCAGAAGAATCTGATTCGTGGTTAGGGGAGAGAGATAAAAGATCATATAGGAACGACATGAAAATGCTGCATACGTAGCTGTTTATCAGTAAATATCTCCACTGAGATTAAGAAAGCTGTAGCTAAATAAATTAAGTACTTCCTGGTATGGTGACTGTACTGTTAACTCCCCAAAAGAATCTGGATTGTGGTGAGGGAACAGAGAAAAAAGCTGATTTAGGACCTGCACTTACGAAGGGGGTATTCAGCTGTATATCAGGGAGTATCCCTTCTGAGAATAAAAACAGCTGGAGCTTGTGAAGGTAATTACACAGGGGAAAGGATAATGTACTGGGAACTCCTCAGAAGAATCTGATTTGTGGTGAGGGGAGAGAGAATAAAGCTCATTTAAGAACGACATAAAAATGCTGCATAGGTAGCTGTTTATCAGTAAATATATCCACTGAGATTAAGAAAAGTAGTAGCTTAATAAATTAAGTACTTCCTGGTATGGTTAGTGTACTGATAACGCCCCAAAAGAATCTGGATTGTGGTGAGGGAACAGAGAAAAAAGCACATTTATGACCTGCACTTACGAAGGAGGTAGGCAGCTGTATATCAGGGAGTATCACTTCTGAGAATGAAAACAGCTGGAGCTTGTTAATGTAATTATACAGGGGAAAGGATAATGTACTGGGAACTCCTCAGAAGAATCTGATTTGTGGTGAGGGGAGAGAGATAAAAGCTCATTTAGGAACCACATGAACATGCTGCGTAGGTAGCTGTTTATCAGTAAATATCTCCACTGAGATTAAGAAAAGCAGTAGCTTAATAAAATAAGTACTTCCTGGTATGATTACTGTACTGGTAACTCCCCAAAAGAATCTGGATTGTGGTGAGGGAACAGAGAAAAAAGCTCATTTAGGACCTGCAATTACGAAGGGGGTAGGCAGCTGTATATCAGGGAGTATCCCTTCTGAGAATAAAAACAGCTGGAGCTTGTTAAGGTAATTACACAGGGGAAAGGATAATATACTGGGAACTCCTCAGAAGAATCTGATTTGTGGTGAGGGGAGAGAGATAAAAGCTCATTTAGGAACGACATGAACATGCTGTGTAGGTAGCTGTTTATCAGTAAATATCTCCACTGAGATTAAGAAAAGCAGTAGCTTAATAAATTAAGTACATCCTGGTATGGGTACTGTACTGGTAACTCCCCAAAAGAATCTGGATTGTGGTGAGGGAACAGAGAAAAAAATTTCATTTAGGACCTGCACTTACGAAGGGGGTAGGCAGCTGTATATCAGGGAGTATCCCTTCTGAGAATAAAAACATCTGGAGCTTGTTAAGTTAATTACACAGGGGAAAGGATAATGTACTGGGAACTCCTCAGAAGAATCTGATTTGTGGTGACGGGAGAGAGATAAAAGCTCATTTAGGAACGACATGAAAATGCTGCTTAGGTAGCTGTTTATCAGTAAATATCTCCATTGAGATTAAGAAAAGCAGTAGCTTAATAAATTAAGTACTTCCTGGTATGGGTACTGTACTGGTAACTCCCCAAAAGAATCTGGATTGTGGTGAGGGAACAGAGAAAAAAGCTCATTTGGGACCTGCACTTACGAAGGGGGTAGGCAGCTGTATATCAGGGAGTATCCCTTCTGAGAATAAAAACAGCTGGAGCTTGATAAGGTAATTACACAGGGGAAAGGATAATGTACTGGGAACTCCTCAGAAGAATCTGATTTGTGTTGAGGGGAGAGAGATAAAAGCTCATTTAGGAACGACATGAACATGCTGCGTAGGTAGCTGTTTATCAGTAAATATCTCCACTGAGATTAAGAAAAGCAGTAGCGACTTCTGGGGAAGACGGCGGAGGAGCGGCTGAGCCCTGCAGAGCTCCCTCCAATATCGTAGTTTTCTCACCTCTTAGAAACTGTTTCTCTGAGAAAGACAGCCAAAGTAAGTTCTAACAGTACAGGGATTCTGAACAGGAAGGGAAAATCGACTTTGCTGGTCTGAAAACACAGTTTTGAGCTCCGGGCGCTGTCCCGCCGCGGCGCCAGCGCAGGCTCCGGCACAGTGCCAGGCACAGCCCCCCGCACTCCGCGCAGCTAAAGCGAGAAATACTCCAGAGGGCAGCCGAGCACGGAGGACCTGACATCGCAGAGAAAGCGTGAGTACCCCGCAAAAAAAAAAAATTAAAATTATTCTCGCTTGTGCCTACAGTCCAGCTTCTGGAAGGCACCCCTGTCCCCACCGCCAGAGCAAAGCGCCATCTTTGCCACTGGCGTAGGGTCAGACCTGACTGGAACTGAAGCGGGCCTGGGGAAAGCGAGGCCAAAAAAGCCATCTTTGAAAAGGGCAGGAGGGGCGGAATCAGTGAGACCCAGCTACACCCAGAAGAACGCCCCCTGCACTGGCGGGAGGGGAGTCCGGGGATTATCCAGAGATGCCCCGCCCTGCACGCCGGAACTTCTAAACTTAAAGCAAAAGCTGGGAGCAGCTACCAGGGGCACGGAAACAACAGAAGGAGGAACAAACAGTTCCGGGGACAGCTAAATGGTCCCGTCACAGAGGAAACTAATTCCCAGCCCAAAACGGAGCTGCATTCCATAGCTACCTATGCCAAAGAGGCCTCCTCCCTCAGGCAAGCAACTCTTAGTGGAGCAAAACAGGCCAGAGGCTCCACGCTCTGCTGAGTTCACAGTCTAGTCAAGTCCAGGCATCAAAGGCAGCGGCCCCACAGCAGACAGAGGAGCCACAGTTCCTGTGACTGCCCACGTCCCCATCGACAGAGGACGCCCAAGGCCTGCCTGCAAGCTGTGCGAACCTCAGAGACCCACGATTGCACCAACAGGGGAGAAGGTCAGAACAGATCCACCCCTTGCCAACTGAAATCAAGTCAAACCAGCCAATCAGGAAAATAGACTGCAGTCCATTGCAGGGAAACCAGAGACTGGTTTCTTTTTCTTTTCAAACATTTTTTTTAACTTTTCTTTTAAATTTTCTTTTTAATTTTTTCACACCTGAAACATCATTGGCTGTTTTTTTTGTTTGTTTGTTTTTTTTTGTTTGTTTTCCATTTTTACTGGTTTGTTTTATCAAGTTTTTTTTTGTGTTTCTTTATTTGCTTGGGTTGTCCCTTTTCTGTTATTTTCCTTTTTATTTACTTATGCTTCCTTGTTAAATAATTTTTCTCTGTTTTGTGTATCTGTCTTCCAGTATTTTTACTTCATTTCTCTCTTTGCGTCCTCTTCCTTTAAAAATTACTTTCCTATAAATAACACCTACACCCTTTTCTGCTAACTCTCCAGTGTCTGTCATTTTATCAATGTGCTTTCTACTGATTCTACTCTTCTCCACATTTCCACGTCACTGAAACTAAACCAAAATCACCACCACCCCCCCAATACACTTTACTCTATTCTCTTTACTACCTCCAACTTACCCTCCTGACTTACTGCCTGGACCTCCAGGCTCCATTGACTCCTGGTTATTGGATAGAGGATATCCCAGCTTAATACGAGTGAATCAAAGGGGTTCATAGAGAAAGCCAGTCCTAAAAGAACTTAATATAAAAACAAGAATTGCGTATAAGGTTGTAACAGTAAATAAGTAACTACTGAATACAGGGCCCAGGATCAGATGTTATATTGAAATTGTATTCTTTAGGAACACCAAATCTAACTTTATAGACAGGTATACAAGTTATCTGTATATAATTGTGAAATTGTAAGATTTACACAACAGTGCTTGGTAAGGGCTGCTTTGGGTCTTAAACAGTGCTCACAGGTGCTGGAAGACTGGCATTCCCAATTCAAATGGGCAGAAGAAACACAAGAAAGATGGCAAATAATGAAGTCTTATCGCCCACCCAAAACAAGCAGGAAGCAGAGCAGTCAATCAAAAACATAGAAGAAAACCCCCAAAATGCTCTACAAAGTTTACTGATAAACATGATAAATGAAAAGATTGGATCTCTTCAGTCAATTATGTTAGAGCATGAGGAGGCAAAGCAAAAATTAATGGAGAATTTCATGGCATCCACAAATAGAAAGATAAGTGAGCTTCAAGAGTCAAATGAAAAGATAGCTACCCAACTTAAAGATTTGAGAGACAACACTCAAAACCAAAGTAATGAAGTTAATGAAGTAAAGAAGTCCATACAGGACCTAAGAAATGACATGGAAATCATCAGGAAAGACCAGTCAGAAGGAAAAGAGATTCGAAATCAAGTAGCTAGCATACAGTCCCGACTAACTGAAGCAGAGGATCGAATCTCAGGAGCTGAAGATTCCTTAGATTCTATGGAGAAAGATCAAAAATCAATACAAATCCAGTCCAAGCAACAAAACAGATCGCTACAGGAGATTCAAGACACAATCAGGAAGCCCAATTTAAGGATAATAGGTATTGAGGAAAACTTGGAGAAAGAGGTTAATGGGATAGGCAACCTATTTAACAGAATATTAGCTGAGAACTTCCCAAACATCCAGAAGGAAAGGCCTATACAGATACAAGAAGCATTTAGAACCCCAAATCGACCAGACCAGAATAGGACTTCCCACCGACACATTGTGATCAAAACAGCTTCAGCAGAGTGCAAGGAAAAAATACTCAAAGCTGTTAGGGCAAAGAAAACAATCACATATAAAGGAAAAGCAATCAGAATTACCCCGGACTTCTCAGCAGAGACCATGAAAGCAAGGAGAGCCTGGAATGAAGTATTCCAAACTCTAAATAAAAATAACTACCAACCAAGAATTCTGTACCCCGCCAAACTCTCCTTCATAGCCGAAGGTCAAACAAAAGTCTTCCACAATAAGGAAAAACTGAAACAATATATCTCCACCAAACCAGCTTTACACAAAATCCTTAAAGATGTACTATACAGGGAAAATAATCAAGATCCCAACACAGACAGAGAAATGAACCCTAATTAGTAAACACTAGATCAAGAAATGGGAAGACACAGCTTTAAACAAGACAGTGATAATGAAAGGAACAAACGATCACCTCTCAATCCTAACTGTCAACATTAATGGACTTAATTCTCCAATCAAACGACATAGGCTCATAACTTGGATCAAAAATCAAGATCCATCTTTCTGCTGCCTCCAAGAGACACATCTATCCAGCAAAAGTAAACATCTTCTAAAAGTGAAAGGCTGGAAACAAATCTATCAAGCAAATGGCCCCCATAAGCAGGCTGGAGTTGCAATCCTAGTATCAGACAAAATTGACTTCAAATTAAAAAAGGTAAGAAGAGACAAAGATGGTTACTACATACTAGTAAAAGGATCTCTCCAACAGGAAGAAATAACCATTCTAAATATCTACACGCCAAATGCAGGAGCACCCAACTTCATCAAACAAACACTACTGGCTCTAAAAACATTCATAGACCCAAACACAATGATAGTGGGGGACTTTAACACTCCACTATCACCTCTGGACAGATCAACACGCCAAAAACTGAACAAAGAAACCACAGAACTAAACAATTGCATAGACCAACTAGACTTAATCGACATCTACAGAATATTCCACCCAGCAAGGACAGAATACACATTCTTTTCGGCAGCACACGGAACATTCTCCAAAATAGATCACATCTTAGGGCACAAAGAAAATCTTTACAAATTCAGAAGTATCAAAATCATTCCCTGCATTCTTCCAGACCACAATGGAATAAAATTAGAGCTCAACTCATTCAGCCACCACAGAAAATCCCACAATTCATGGAGACTAAAGAACAGACTGCTGAACCATCAGTGGATCATTGAAGAAATTAAAACAGAAATTCAAATGTTTATGGACTTCAACCAAGTTGAGGGCACAAAGTACCAGCTCCTTTGGGACACAGCAAAGGCAGTACTCAGAGGAAAATTTATATCTCTGAGTACATACATCAACAAACTGGAGAAACAGCAACTCAGTAATTTAAGGAAGCACCTTAATTTTCTGGAGAGAGAACAGCAAGCCAAACCCCAAGTCAATAGACGGAAGCAAATAATTAAAAACAAATCAGAATTAAATCAATTAGAGACGAAAAAAACCATCGAAAGAATCAACAAAACAAAGAGTTGGTTCTTTGAAAAAATCAACAAGATAGACAGACCCCTGGCAAACCTGACCAAAGAACGAAGGCAGCACACTCAAATAAACAAGATAAGAGATGAAACAGGTAGCATCACCACAGAAATAACCGAAATTCAGAAAATAATAAGGGACTATTTTGCAAACCTTTATGCCAACAAATTCGAGAACTTGGAAGAAATGGATGATTTCCTAGAAAAAATTGATACCCCCCAACTCAACTATGAAGACTTAAACCTTCTAAACAGACCCATATCCAGTATTGAAATAGAAACAGCAATAAATGATCTCCCATCCAAGAAAAGCCCAGGTCCAGATGGATTCACCGCAGAATTCTACAAGGCCTTCAAAACAGAACTCACTCCAATATTTCTCAAACTCTTCAATGAAATTGAAAGAGAACGTTCACTGCCAGACTCATTTTATGAAGCCAGTATAACCCTCATCCCAAAACCAGGCAGAGACTCATCACGGAAAGAGGACTACAGACCAATCTCCCTGATGAACATAGATGCAAAAATTCTCAACAAAATTCTGGCCAATCGACTTCAACAGGTCATCAAAAAAATCATACACCACGATCAAACTGGATTCATCCCAGGGATGCAAAGCTGGTTTAATATACGCAAGTCAATTAATGTAATCCACCACATCAACCGGAGCAAGGTAAAGAACCACATGGTTTTATCGCTGGATGCGGAAAAAGCATTCGATAAAATCCAGCACCCATTTATGCTAAAAGCCCTGGAAAAACTGGGATTCCAGGGAACATTCCTGAATATAATCAAGGCAGTTTATGACAAACCAACAGCAAGCATAACTCTAAATGGTGAAAAACTAAAGCCATTCCCTTTAAATCAGGAACAAGGCAGGGATGTCCACTCTCTCCCCTGCTCTTCAACATAGTACTAGAATTCCTAGCTAGAGCAATTAGGCAAGAAGAGAATATAAAGGGGATCCAAATAGGAAAAGATGAAGTTAAACTTTCTCTCTTCGCAGATGACATGATCCTATACCTAAAGAATCCCATAGACTCTACCCCCAAGCTACTAGAGCTGATACAAAACTTTGGTAAAGTTGCAGGATATAAAATAAACCTTCAAAAATCAACGGCCTTTCTCTATGCTAACAACCCGAAGACCGAGGCTGAAGTCAGGAAAGCAACTCCTTTTGCAATAGCCCCCCAAAATATAAAATACCTAGGAATAACCTTAACCAAAGAAGTGAAAGACCTCTTTGAAGAGAACTTTAAAAGCTTGAAAAATGAAATTAAGTCAGAACTAAGAAAATGGAAAAACCTCCCATGCTCCTGGATTGGGAGGATTAATGTAATCAAAATGGAAATATTGCCAAAGGCTATCTACAAATTCAATGCAATACCCATTAATATCCCAACACCATTCTTTAATGAAATAGAGGAAGCAATCCAGAAATTCATATGGAACAATAAAAGACCTAGAATAGCAAAAACACTCCTAAGCAGAAAGAACAGTGCTGGAGGAATTACAATACCCAACTTCAAGCTGTATTATAAAGCTATAGTAATAAAAACAGCTTGGTATTGGCACCGGAACAGGCCTGAAGACCAATGGAACAGAATTGAAGACCCAGAATTAAACCCACAGAACTATGCCTACTTAATCTTTGATAAAGGAGCTAAAACAATAGTATGGAAGAAAGATAGCCTCTTTAACAAGTGGTGCTGGCAAAACTGGCTCAACACATGCAACAAACTAAAACTAGATCCTTATATATCACCCTGCACCAAAATCAATTCCAAATGGATTAAAGACCTTGAAATCAAAACAGGCACCCTGAAGACACTAAAGGAAGGAGGAGGAGAAACACTTGGGCTCCTTGGCACAGGACAGAACTTCCTTAACAAAGACCCTGAAAGGCTACAAATCAAAGAAAGTTTGGACAAATGGGACTGCATCAAACTCCAGAGCTTCTGCACGGCAAAGGACATAGCTCTCACGATAAACAGAAAGCCCATAGACTGGGAGAAAATCTTTACCGGACATTCAACAGACAAAGGCCTCATCTCTAAAATATATGCAGAACTAAAAAAATTACCTTCTTCCAAAACAAAACTGCAAAGAACCAATAGCCCCCTCATCAAGTGGGCTAAAGACTTACAAAGAAACTTCTCTGATGAGGAAATGAGAATGGCCAATAGTCATATGAAAAAATGCTCTACATCACTGGCCATAAAGGAAATGCAAATCAAAACAACATTGAGATTCCATCTCACCCCAGCAAGAATGTCATATATCAAGAAAACTAATAATAACAATTGTTGGAGGGGATGTGGCCAAAAGGGAACCCTACTTCATTGTTGGTGGGAATGTAAACTGGTTCAGCCACTCTGGCAAGCAGTATGGAGATTCCTCAGAAGGCTCAATATAGAACTCCCCTATGACCCAGCAGCCCCACTGTTGGGTATCTATCCAAAAGCCCACAAACAAAATCACAGTAATGCCACCAGCACAACAATGTTCATCGCAGCACAATTTGTCACAGCGAGAAGCTGGAACCAACCCAGATGCCCCTCCATAGATGAATGGATCAGGAAAATGTGGTACATTTACACAATGGAATTTTATGCCTCTATCAGAAAGAATGACATTGTTCCATTTGTAAGGAAATGGAAGGACTTGGAAAAAGTTATACTAAGTGAAGTGAGTCAGACCCAAAGAAACATGGACTCTATGGCCTCCCTTATTGGGAACAATTAGTACAGGTTTAAGCAAGCCATAGCAGAGCATCACAAGGCCCAATAGCTATACCCTTAGAAACACATAAGATGATGCTAAATGAAATGAACTCCATGTTACGGAAACAAGTGATATATCACAGTTGTAACTACTTTCAACGTCCTATGTGTATGTGTAGTTTCTATTATTGATAAGGTTTTGTAACACCTTCCTATGTTTGTACCTACACTATCTCTGTAATCTTATCTGAGTATATTGGAAACCGTGTTTACTGGTATTGGAAGTAGGAAATTCAAAGGGAATACCAAATTCGAGAGACACAGGGTAAAAAAAGAGAAATAACTACAAAAGCAATACTTGCAAAACTCTTTGGTGTAAGTGAACTGAACAATTGGGGGGGGAGGGAAAGAGGGGGAGGGAGGGGGGCATGAGGGACAAGGCAACAAACAGTACAAGAAATGTATCCAATGCCCAACGTATGATACTGTAACCTCTCTGTACGTCAGTTGGATAATAAAAATTTGAGAAAAAAAAAGCTCATTTAGGAACGACATGAACATGCTGTGTAGGTAGCTGTTTATCAGTAAATATATCCAGTTAGATTAAGAAAAGCAGTAGCTTAATATATCAAGTACTTCCTGGAATGGTTACTGTACTGGTAACTCCCCAAAAGAATCTGGATTGTGGTGAAGGAACAGAGAAAAAAGCTCATTTAGGACCTGCACTTACGAAGGGGGTAGGCAGATGTATATCACGCAGTATCCCTTCTGGGAATAAAAACAGCTGGAGCTTGTTAAAGTAATTACACAGGGGAAAGGATAATGTACTGGGAACTCCTCAGAAGAATCTGATTTGTGGTGAGGGGAGAGAGATAAAAGCTCATTTAGGAACGACATGAAAATGCTGCAAAGGTAGCTGTTTATCAGTAAATATCTCCACTGAGATTAAGAAAAGCAGTAGCTTAATAAATTAAGTACTTCCTGGTATAGTTACTGTACTGGTAACTCCCCAAAAGATTCTGGATTGTGGTGAGGGAACAGAGACAAAAGCTCATTTAGGACCTGCACTTACAAAGGGGGTAGGCAGCTGTATATGAGGGAGTAAACCTTCTGAGAATAAAAACAGCTGGAGCTTGTTAAGGTAATTACACAGGAGAAAGGATAATGTACTGGGAACTCCTCAGAAGAATCTGATTTGTGGTGAGGGGAGAGAGATAAAAGCTCATTTAGGAACGACATGAACATGCTGCGTAGGTAGCTGTTTATCAGTAAATATCTCCACTGCGATTAAGAAAAGCATTAGCTTAATAAATTAAGTACTTCCTGGTATGGTTACTGTACTGGTAACTCCCCAAAAGAATCTGGAGTGTGGTGAGAGAACAGAAAAAAAAGCTCATTTAGGAACTGCACTTGCGAAGGGGGTAGGCAGCAGTATATCAGGGAGTAAACCTTCTGAGAACAAAAACAGCTGGAGCTTGTTAAGGTAATTACCCAGGATAAAGGATAATGTACTGGGAACTCCTCAGAAGAATCTGATTTGTGGTGAAGGGAGCGAGAAAGAAGCTCATTTAGGAACGACATGAACATGCTGCATAGGTAGATGTTTATCAGTAAATATCTCCACTGAGATTAAGAAAAGTAGTAGCTTAATAAATTAAGTAATTCCTGGTAATATTATTGTACTGGTAACTCCCCAAAAGAATCTGGATTGTGGTGAGGGAACAGAGAAAAAAGCTCATTTAGGACCTGCACTTACGAAGGGGGTAGGCAGCTGTATATCAGGGAGTATCGCTTCTGAGAATAAAAACAGCTGGAGCTTGTTAAGGTAATTACACAGGCTAAAGGATAATATACTAGGAACTCCTCAGAAGAATCTGATTTGTGGTGAGTCGAGAGAGATAAAAGCTCATTTAGCAACGACATGAACATGCTGCATAGGTAGCTGTTTATCAGAAAATATCTCCACTGAGATTAACAAGCAGTAGCTTAATAAATTAAGTACTTCCTGGTATGGTTACTGTACTGGTAACTCCCCAAAAGAATCTGGATTGTGGTGAGGGAACAGAGAAAAAAGCTCATTTAGGACCTGCACTTACGAAGGGGGTAGGCAGCTGTATATCAGGGAGTAAACCTTCTGAGAATAAAAACAGCTGGAGCTTGTTAAGGTAATTACAGAGGGGAAAGGATAATGTACTGGGAACTCCTCAGAAGAATCTGATTTGTGGTGAGGGGAGAGAGATAAAAGCTCATTTAGGAACGACATGAACATGCTGCGTAGTTAGCTGTTTATCAGTAAATATCTCCACTGCGATTAAGAAAAGCATTAGCTTAATAAATTAAGTACTTCCTGGTATGGTTACTGTACTGTTAACTCCCCAAAAGAATCTGGATTGTGGTGAGGGAACAGAGAAAAAAGCATATTTAGGACCTGCACTTACGAAGAGGTTAGGCAGCTGTATATCAGGGAGTATCCATTCTGAGAATAAAAACAGCTGGAGCTTGTTAAGGTAATTACACAGGGGAAAGGATAATGTACTGGGAACTCCTCAGAAGAATCTGATTCGTGGTTAGGGGAGAGAGATAAAAGATCATATAGGAACGACATGAAAATGCTGCATACGTAGCTGTTTATCAGTAAATATCTCCACTGAGATTAAGAAAGCTGTAGCTAAATAAATTAAGTACTTCCTGGTATGGTGACTGTACTGTTAACTCCCCAAAAGAATCTGGATTGTGGTGAGGGAACAGAGAAAAAAGCTGATTTAGGACCTGCACTTACGAAGGGGGTATTCAGCTGTATATCAGGGAGTATCCCTTCTGAGAATAAAAACAGCTGGAGCTTGTGAAGGTAATTACACAGGGGAAAGGATAATGTACTGGGAACTCCTCAGAAGAATCTGATTTGTGGTGAGGGGAGAGAGAATAAAGCTCATTTAAGAACGACATAAAAATGCTGCATAGGTAGCTGTTTATCAGTAAATATATCCACTGAGATTAAGAAAAGTAGTAGCTTAATAAATTAAGTACTTCCTGGTATGGTTAGTGTACTGATAACGCCCCAAAAGAATCTGGATTGTGGTGAGGGAACAGAGAAAAAAGCACATTTATGACCTGCACTTACGAAGGAGGTAGGCAGCTGTATATCAGGGAGTATCACTTCTGAGAATAAAAACAGCTGGAGCTTGTTAATGTAATTATACAGGGGAAAGGATAATGTACTGGGAACTCCTCAGAAGAATCTGATTTGTGGTGAGGGGAGAGAGATAAAAGCTCATTTAGGAACGACATGAAAATGCTGCAAAGGTAGCTGTTTATCAGTAAATATCTCCACTGAGATTAAGAAAAGCAGTAGCTTAATAAATTAAGTACTTCCTGGTATAGTTACTGTACTGGTAACTCCCCAAAAGATTCTGGATTGTGGTGAGGGAACAGAGACAAAAGCTCATTTAGGACCTGCACTTACAAAGGGGGTAGGCAGCTGTATATGAGGGAGTAAACCTTCTGAGAATAAAAACAGCTGGAGCTTGTTAAGGTAATTACACAGGAGAAAGGATAATGTACTGGGAACTCCTCAGAAGAATCTGATTTGTGGTGAGGGGAGAGAGATAAAAGCTCATTTAGGAACGACATGAACATGCT
>NW_025959187.1:0-52698 GCF_023159225.1 Perognathus longimembris pacificus | reverse complement strand
CTCAATTACTTGTGGTAATACTCAGTTAGCTGCTGTTACTGTGGTGGCAGCTTACTAAAACTTCATACAGTATATTAATCAGCTATAATGTCATGATAGTATTACCATATACTGTACAGTATTAGAAAACAGATACACAGCAGATAGTGCTTAGAAAATTTCTAAGTACTGTATGTAAGCATTTAGGTTCTTTTTTTTTTTTTGGCCAGTCCTGGGCCTTGGACTAATGATTTATCATTAGTATTACCAGGAGGGTTATATACTTAATTTAATGTTGTTTTTATTTGCCAGTTATGAGGCTTGAACTCAGGACTTGAGCATTGTCCCTGAGCTGCTTTTATTCACACACACACACACAGCACTACTTCCACCTTTTCTGTTTATGTGGTGGGGGAGGAATGGAAACCCAGGGCTTCATGCATGCTAGGCGAGCACTCTGCCGCTAAGCCAGCTAGTCGAATATGTTGGGTGTATTTATGATTGTTCATTATGCCAGTCCTGAGGCTTGAACTCAGGGCTTGGGTGCTGTTCTTGTGCTGAAGGCTAGCAGACTATCATTTGAACCACAGGTCACTTCCAGCTTTTTTTGGTAGTTATTTGGAGATGAGTCTCATAGACTTTCCTGCCTGGATGGATTTGAGCTGTGAGTCTCAGCTCATAAGCTTCTGAGAAGTTAGGATTACAGGTGAGAGCCACTGGCCTTAGCAGCTACTTTTTTGTTTTTGTTGTTGTTGTTTTTACAAAACTGATTGTAAAGATAAATTACAATATTTTACGTGATGAACTGCTTTTCCTAATTCAAGTATTTTGGCATATTTTCTAGTTAATCAGTTATGTAGATGTAAAACATTACTTGGAAGATTGTTCATGTGTTTAGTATGTGGAAGACAGCAATTTGCTTTCCATAATTGTTCATTCACTTGTGAAATATCTTTTCCTTCTGTGAACCAGTCTAAAGCTACAAAAATAGGTATTGAACTATTAGAATCGTATTAAACCATGTATTGTGCTCTCTCTCCTCTCCTCTCCTCTCCTCTCCTGTCCTCCCCTCCCTCCCCTCTCCTCCCCTCCACTCCTCTCCCTGGTCCTCCCCTTTTCTCTCCTCTCCTCCTCCCACACCTGTACTAACAGGTTTGAATTCCAAGGCTTCATCCTGGCATGTATGCCCACTCAGCTGGTATTCTGCCACTTACACATCTAGCCCAGCATTTCACTGGTTAATTGGAGATGGAGTCTTTTGGACTTTACTGAATGGGCTGGCTTTGAACCCTGACCCTCTGCATCTCAGCTTGCTGAGTATCCAGGTTTACCGGTATGAGCCCCAGGTGCCTGGCTAAATCATGTGTTTTAATTTTAACACATTTTGTTATGTTCAATGTACATGGCTTAGAAATACATAATGACAGTAGTTTGTATGCAGCAAACTACATTATTCTTAGAGAATTAGAGAACTAGAGTGCACATTTGGTATTGAGATTTTCTTTAAAAAAATAAATGAGTAGAACCCTGAAAGGACAATGAAATATAATATGATGGTCCCATATGTATATGAAGAAGTGTGATGTAAAACACAATGAGTTGCATGGGTCCTAGATGCTATGAATTCTGAGGATCCAACAATGAGGTTTGAGCTTTCATACAGCTCGGCTTTCTAAAAATTGTTGGTAATTGATCTTACATTAATTATCTCATTTCATTCCTAAAACATCGTGAATATTAGATCGGGTATGTATTCAAATCATAATTTGCGTATAAGGAAAACATGGCTTAATGTATGGATCTGTGACCCCTCTGTATATCACTTTGACAATAAATAAGTAATTATATATATTTTTTTTTAAAAAAGGAAAACACATTGAGAAGCTGCTGGCTACTCCAAGTGGAGGTGATGGTGTCTTTCTAATTATAAGGCTGAGTTTTTTGCTGGCACATGGTAGCTGTGAGGATTATTCTAAAATAAGATTCCTGATCAAAGATGGCCTTTAGAACTTTTGATAACATTGAAACTACTAGGTCTATCATGATTGCTCTCAACCAACTAATTATGCCTATTTAGAAGTAATAATTATATGAGAGTTCAGCATTTTCCATTTTCTGGAAAAACAAGAAATGTAAGGTTAGACTCATTTTCTCTATACTGATGATGATGTAGAAACTCAATGTAGTTCAGTGCCAATGTGATCCTTTTAAATAGGACCATATGAAGTTCTGTCTGATGCTTTGCTCATTTGAGCTAAATTTAAAAATTGAAGTTTTAGGGTCTTTTTTTAATAAGTTAGCAACATATTTCTAACAAATTTTTAATCTTTTATTGGAAAACTAGCATTTTGTGGATTCTTTGTTGTTGTTATTGTTTGTGGGGCATGAACGCAGGTGCTGACCCTGAGTTCACTCACTATCTTCCTTTCTCTCTTTCTTTCTTCCTTTCTTTCTTTTCTCCCTTCCTTCCTTCCTTCCTTCCTTCCTTCCTTCCTTCCTTCCTTCCTTCCTTCCTTTCTTCCTCCCTTCCTTCCTTCATTGCCAGTCCTGGACTCAGGTCCTGAGCACTGTTTGCAGGCTTTTTTTTTGTTTTGCTCAAGGCTAGTACACTACCACTTGAGCCATTGCTCCACTTCTTGCTTTTTGCTATATGTGGTGGTGAGGAATTGAACCCATGGCTTCATGTATACAAGGCAAGCACTCTACCACTAGGCCATATTCCCAGCCCTTCTTCCTTTCTTTTCAAGGCTAGTCCTCTGTCTCTTTGAGCCACAGTGCCTCTTCCAGGTTTTTTTTTTTTTTTTGTAGTTAATTGGAGATGATACTCTTTAACAGACATTCTTGTCTTCACTGGCATTCAACCATGATCCTCAAAGGTCAGCCTTCTGAGTAGCTAGGATGACAGACAGCATGAGCCACCAGCACCCTGTACATTGGGACAATTCTAAAATGTATGTCTTATGCTTAAATACCTCTTCTCCACTGCCTTATGGAAGGAGCCCAAATTGACCCCAGCTTCTTTTAATTTTCACAATGCTTATGGCATTCAGCAGCAGGAATTCCTGGTTTCTAGAGACTTGTTCTCTTCCTGTGTTCCTGTCTCTGTCTCTTCTTCCTGGAATCTTCCCCATTGGTGTCTGCCTGTCAAATGGCTACCCATTCTTAATGAACTACTCAGATGTGAAGTTGAAATGATAAATCTTTGCTTTCCTTGGCCAGCCCCGCCCCACCCTGGCGGTTTCCTGTTGTTTTCTGCTTGGGCACTGGAAGGCTCAGGCCAGGGCAGGACGGGCGATGGATGGGGGGCTGGGTGGGGCAGAGCGGACAGGCGGGACAGAGGCCAGTGGAGTCAAAACAGGGTAAAATGATACACGGGTGTGCAATTTGCAAGCTGGGGGTTCTGGGTGCTGAGTGCTAAATACTAGGTAGCTGGGTGCTGGGGTACTGGGTGCTGGGTGGCTAGGGGCTGGTTACTGGGTGTCTGGGTGCTAGGTACTGGGTGCTGGGTGGTTGGTAGCTGGGTGTTGAGTAGCTGGATGGTGTGGTCTGAGTTGTTGGGTGCTGGGTACTGGTTAGATGGTGCTGGGTGCTAGGTACTAGGTGCCTGGGGTCTGAGTAGCAGGGTTCTGGGAACTGGGTGCTCAGTAGCTGGGTACTGGGTGCTGGCTAGCTGGGTGGCTGGGTTCTGGGTACGGGGTACTGGGTGCTGGGTAGCTGGGTACTGGGTGCTGGGTGTCTGGGTGCTGAGTAGCTGGGTGCTGGGGGCTGGTTGGCTGGGTGCTGGGTACTGGGTGATGGGTGCTGAGTGGTTGTGTCCTGGTGCTGGGTGGCTGGGTACTAGGTGCTGGATTAGGTGCTGGATAGCTGGGTAGCTGGGTGGCTGGTGCTGAGTAGCTGGGTACTGGGTGCTGGGTGTCTGGGTGCTGAGTAGCTGGGTGCTGGGGGCTGGTTGGCTGGGTGCTGGGTACTGGGTGATGGGTGCTGAGTGGTTGTGTCCTGGTGCTGGGTACTGGTTGCTGGGTACTAGGTGCTGGATTAGGTGCTGGGTAGCTGGGTAGCTGAGTGGCTGGGTGCTGAGTAGCTGGGTACTGGACGCTGATTGGCTAGGTACTAGGTACTGGGTGCTGGGTGGTTGGCGGCTGGGTCCTAGGTTACTGGGTTGAGTAGCTGGGTGGCTGGGTGCTGACTAGCTGGATGCTGAGGTCCAAATAACTGGATACTGGGTGCTGAGTAGCTGAGTGCTGGGTTGCTGGGTACTTGGTGCTGGGTACCTGGGTGGTGAATAGCTGGGTGCTGGGGACTGGGTGCTGGGTGGCTAGGTACTGAGTCGCTGGGTGCTGGGTACTGGTTGGGTGCTTAGTAGTTGCATGATGGGTAATGGGGGCTAGGTGCTGAGTAGCTGCATGCTGAAGGCTGGCATCTGGGTGCTGAGTAGCTGGGTGCTGGGTGGCTGGGTGCTGGGTACTGGGTAGCTGGGTACTGCTGGCTGGGATGCTGGGTACTGGGTGCTGGGTGGCTGGGTGCTGAGTAGCTGGGGACTGGATGCTGATTGGCTGGGTGTTGGTACTGGGTGCTGGGGGGTTAGGTGCTGGGTGGCTGGGTACTTGGTAGCTGGGTAGCTGTGTGGGTGGCTGGTTGCTGGGTAGCTGGGTAGTGGGTGGCTGGGTGCTGGGTACTGGTTCGCTGGGTGCTGAGGGCACTGAGGTTGAGTACCTTGGGTGCTCAGTACTGGGTGCTGAGTAGGTGAGTGCTGGCTGGGTACTGGGGGTTGGGGTGCTGAGTACCTGGGTGCTGAGGGCTGAGAACCTGGGGTGGCTGGGTAATGGGTGCTGGGTGCTGAGTAGCTGGGTGCCGGGGTGGCTGGGTGCCGGGCCGGGATTCGAGCCCCAGTCCCCCTCCTCCCCGCCCTCCCCTAGGCCCCTTGCCTGTCCATGTGTCCGTCTGTCCGTCTCTCTCTCAGTTGTCCCTGTGTCCACCCGTCTGTCTGTCTGCCTCGGTTTCCCTGCCCATCCGTCTGTCCGTCTGTCTGTCCCCAGGCCTGGGACCCTGTGCGCCTGTCGCTCTGTGCGTCCGTCCATCTGTCTACGTTCATTGGTCCCTGTCTGTCCGTCCATCCGTCTGTCTCCTTGTCTGTCTGTCCGTCCGTCTGCCCATCTGTCTGTCCGTCTGTCTCTCGCTGCATGTCTGTCTGTCCATCTGTCTCCCTGTTCGTCCATCTGTCCGTCTGTCTGTCCATCCGTCTGCCTGCCGTCCGTCTGTCTCTGTGTCTGTCACACTGCTTGTGTGTCCTTCTGTGTGTCCGTCTGTCTGTCTGTCTGTCCGTCTGTCTGTCCATCTGTCTCTCTCCCTGTCTCCCTATTTGTCCATCTGTCCTCCCTGTTCGTCCGTCTGTGTCTCTGTCTTTCCATCTGTGTCTTTTCGTCCATCTGTCTGTCCATCTGTCCGTCTGTCAGTCTCCCTGTCCATCCGTCCATCTATGTCTGTCTGTCCATTTGTCCGTCTCCCTGTCTGTCTTTCCATCTGTCCGTCCATCCGACTGTCTCCTTGTCTGTCTGTCTGTCTGTCTGTCTCCCTGTCTGTCTATCTCCCTGTCCATCTGTCTGTGTCTCTCTAGCTGCCTGACTGTCCCACAGCCGGTCTAACCGTCTATCTGTCTGTTTGTCTCAGTCTGTGTCACCCCGTCTGTCTGTCTGTCTGTGTTAGTGCCTGTTCCTGTCTGTGTGTCTCCCTTCCTGTCTCTGTGTCCACCCGTCTGTCCGTCTCTCCCTTCCCCTGTGGGCAGCCGAAGCGACAGACAGTGAGCCAGGCCCTGCGGCCCAGAGAGCGACCAAGCACCCAGCACCCCTCACGGAGGCACGGGAGGAGGACTGAGCGCCTAGCACACACACAGGAGGACTGAGCACCCAGCACCTCATGTGGAGGAACGGGAGGAGAACTGAGCGCCCAGCGCCTCCTGTGGATTCATGGGAGGAGGACTGAGCACCCAGGCCCTCGTGTGGGACACAGGACTAACTGCCCAGCACCCACATGAGAAGACTGAGCACCCAGCACTTTGTGTGGAGGCACGGGAGGACTGAGCACCCAGCACCTCGTATGCAGACACCGGGGGAGGACTGAGCACCCAGCACCTCGTATGCAGACACCGGGGGAGGACTGACCACCCAGCACTAACAAAGGAAGACTGAGCACCCAGCACCTTGTGTGGAGACACCAGGGGGGACTGAGCACCCAGCATCTTGTGTGGAGATGCCGGGGGAGGACTGAGCACCCAGCACCCACGCAGGAGGACTCAGTACCCTAACCCTGGGTACATGTGTGCATGCGGGGGGGGCTGGGGTGACCCCAGCGGCGCCATGATCAGGGCCCAGGCTGCAGGCTCAGCTCCACCACGGGCCCTGGCTCTGCCTCCTCCTCCTCCTCCTCCTCCTCCTCCTCCTCCTCCTCCTCCTCCCCTCCTCCTCCTCCCTCCTCCTCCTCCTCCTCCTCCTCCTTCTCCCAGCGGAGGACAGGGGGAGTTGCAACGGCTGTCCGGCTGTCCGTGTGTGTCCATCCGCCCATCTCTTTGTCTGTCCGTCTGTCTCCCTCTGTGTCTGTCCGTCCATCCATTTGTCCATGTGTCCGTCTGTCTCCAGGTCTGTCTGCCCGTCTGCTCATCTGTCCATCTGTCCATCCATCCGTCCGTCTGTCTGTCTCCCTGTTTCTCCGTCTGTCTGTCTGACCATCTGCTCAGTGTGTTTGTCCGTCTGTCTCAGGTCCATCTGTCCATGACTGTCTGTCTCCCTGTGTGTCTCACTGTGTGCTCATCTGTCTGTCCGTCTCCCTCTCTTGTCTATCTGTCTCCATGATGTCCATCTGTCCATCCGTCCATCTGTGTCTTTTTGTCATCTGTCTGTCTCCAGTTCTGTCTGTCTGTCTCCCTGTCCACCTGTCTGTCTGTCCTGCTCAGACTAAATACTCCCCGCCAGTGTTGGACCGAGTACTCCCGGGTGTTGCACTGAGTACTCCCATGCACAGGGCCAGCTGGTACCGGAAGTCATGCTTGCTCCACTGCCTCCAGGTCCTGTGTGGCTCCCACCATACCTGCCAGCCCCGGAGGCTGCAGGCAATGCTCACGTTTCACAGGGCGTCAAAGTGTTCTGAAAACTGCCACAGATGAATGGAGGAACACCGGGTGGGGTGGGGGGGCTCGAAACTGCCCTCGGTGGTTCCAGGGATACTTGAAACTGCCCTTGTGGGTCTTGGGGGACACTCAAAACTGCCCTGGATGCTCATGGGGACAGTAGAAACCGCCCTCCATCCACCAAGGTGCTCGTGTGTACACTTGAAACCGCCCTCAGCGGTCTCAGGGACACTTAAAACCGCCCTGGATGGTCCTGGGAAAACTTGAAGCTGCTTTTGGGGGTCATGGGGAACCCTTGAAATCGCCCCTCGGTGTTCTTGGGGACACTTTAAACTGCCCTTGGTGGTCTCTGGGATACTTGAAACCGCCCTGGGTGGTCCAGGGGGTACTGGAAACCACCCTCACCAATTTCACGGGCATAGAGCCAGGCGTCCAGGAAGTGGACGGGGCCAGCGGGGCTCTAGCCGGTGACCAGGGCGTAGGTCTGGGCCCAGAGGCCATCAAGATCGGGGAGGATGCAGCCCCACCTGGAGGCCGGACTGGCACATGTCGGCCAGCACTCATGGTACAGGCCGGTCCTAGGGAGTGATGGGGCATTAGAAACTCACAATGGCGAAGGGGGGGACATTAGAAACCGACAATGGCCAACAGAGGTGGCATTACAAACTGACAATGCCAAAGAGAGGCGTTAGAAACTGACAATGGCGGGATGAGCGGGGAACATTAGAAACCGACAATGGTGCAGAGGGGGCATTGAAACCGGCAGGGGTGGCCCCCACCTGGAGTCTGGATCCTGAAGCAATACTGTGTCCCCCGCGGTGCCTGCGGCCCCAGTGCCCATGAGCAGTTCAGGGCCTGGGCCTCGAAGACATAACACACAAGGCCTGGGGAAACGACATGGCGGGGGGGGGGGGGGTGGAGGGTGGAGGGCCTGTGGGGAGACTTACCCCTGAACCTTCAACCCCACGACCTCTGACCCTTCAACCCCAAAACCCCTGACCCTTCAACCCCATGTCCCCTGACTCGTCAACCCATGACCCCTGACCAGTTCAACCCCATGATTCCTGAACTTTCAACCCAATGACCCCTGAACCTTCAACATATGACCTGTGACCCCTGACCCTCGATCCCCCCCCCTACCCGTAACCTCAGGACCTCACCCGGGTTTGTGAACCCCAGGCCTTTGGTCAGGGGCCTCCTGGCCACAGTGAGTGTAACCTCGAACTCGACTCCCTGGTACCACAGGAGATCCCAGAATTCGCAGCTACATTGTCCGACGGGGACCTTGGAGAGCGGGGGGTTCGGTGCCTTGACATAAACCGGAACACCTGGGAGATCCATTCGTCCATCCATGCCTCAACTTAGCCCCCGGAACACCAGGGAATGTGGGCCAGCCCACCCCTGCCTCAGTTTACCCCACAGCCCCCACCATTGGCCTCCCAGGGTGGGGGCCTGGTGTCTCCGTCGTGCCTCGATTGTCCCAACTGTCCAGCAGTGTGACCGACCCCTTGTTCGGGTTCACAACGATGCACCGGTCCTCTGTGGTGGTGGCCACACAGTGCAAGCTTAGCCTGTGGCTCCTGGAGTCGAAGGTCAGGCCCAGGTCAGGTACAGGGTCAGGGGTCGCAGGGCCCAAGGTTGGGGGGTCTCAGGGGTTAGGAGGGCGCGGGGAAGCTTCCAGAAATGGTGTGGGAGTCTCTGGTTGGGTTGGGGGGGTCACGAGGAACAAAGGTGAGAATCAGGATCATCCATACAAGGGTACTGTGTTCGAATCCTCCCTTAGGCTGATGGAGGAACCAGAAAGGAGGTGAGTTACCCGGATGAGCTTCAGCCATGAGGACGAGGAGGAGGAGGAGGAGGGGGAGGAAGATGGAGGCTGCAGACCAGGGGAGGATCAGGGCAGGAGGCCTGGACCTGGAGAGCACTGTGGAGAGAGCAATGGGGATGGGTGGGTGGGTGGGTGGGTGGATGATTGGGTGGATGGGTGGAAGAGTGGGTGGATTGATCGGTGGGGGGGGTGGATGGGTGGGTGGATCTATGGGTGGGTGGATGGGTGGATGGGTGGGTGGATGAATGATGGGTGGGTAGATGGGTGGGTGGATGGTTGGGTGGGTGGGTGGATGGATGGGTGGGTGGGTGGATGGATGGGTGGGTGGGTGGATGGGTGGGTGAATGGATGGGTGGGTGGGTGGATAATTGGGTGGGTGGGTGGGTGGGGGATGGGTGCTTGATCTCATCCCTCTCTCCTTCCCCTCCCTCTCCTCCCTGGTGGCCCCTGGGGCTTTCACACTCACTGCAGGCCATTGGCACATCGGGTCGGGTGTGGGGCAGCCAGGGTGCCCGTCTTGGTTCCAGGGGTTTGGGCTGTCAGGTGTGGACCCCCGGGTGGGTGTCCTGGGGAGCTTGGGGCGGCTGGGCCCCGACGTTTCTGGGCTCCGGACGGGGAGTGGATGCCGCTTCCCCTTTCTCGCTTCTCCTGGGGTTTCCTGGCTCCTGGGCATCTCATTCTCCTTTCTCGGGGATGGGGAAGCCAAGGCGGCACCCCGGTGAGGACAGGCCTTGGGGCCTCGGGGGTACGGGTGCCATTCACAGACAGACAGACAGACAGACAGACAGACCTGAGTCCTCCTTGGGTGGTGGTGCTGGGTGCTGAGTCCTCCTGGGTGGTGGGTATTATGTGCTGAGGCCTCCTGGGTGGTGGTATTGAGTGCTGAGTCCTCCTTGGTGGTGGTGCTGGGTGCTGAATCCTCCTTGGGTGGTGCTGGGTGCGTCTCCCAGACAGAGAGACACAGTCCAGTCGGAGGAATGGGGGGGCGGACAGAGGGACGGACATGTGGATTGGGAGACGGAAAAGGAGGGACGGGCGGACACACAGACGGAGAGAGGCGCAGACACACAGACAGACGGACAGACAGGACAACATAGAGACAGACAGGGAGACAGACAGACACACAAGAGATGGACAGACAGATGGACAGGGAGACAGACACATAGACAGACAGATGGATGGACAGATGCAGGGGGCCCTGCACCCCGGGCGCTCTCCTGACCAGCAGAGAGGCAAGGAGGCCCGCCCCTCCCCGCCGAGGGTGAACCCAGAATAGGTAATAAGCAGCAAGTCGCCCGCACGCAGCCCAACCCACCTTTATGCCACAGTTAGATGGTCAGTCGACTTGGGCAGAGTTCAAGACCGCTCTCTGTTTATTGGCGCGAACCCCATCTTAAGTATGGGCAATGGCAGCATGAAGAGGAGGGGTGTAACAGACCTAGTCAGGGGCTACGATTGGCGGTCGGAGCTGTCCGTCAAGGGTGGAAGGCCATGGGACCTCCCTAAGGGGCGGCCTGAGTCTATGTCACTACCAGCAGGACCACCCCAGGTTACTGCCTAGAGCTGCCTTCCAGTTCCGGACCCCGAAGGCAGGCGGGGTTAGCCAGGATCCCCTCTCCCCGGAGGCGGTGCAACAGTCACACAACTCCAGGGCGTGCACAGTCGGGGCCAGGCGGTGCGCCCCACATCTCGTCCTTTTCTGTTTAATAAGCTGGTGGATGTCCTACTCGAGAAAGCGCCTGTCTTAGGTCGTCCCCCCTGAAGGATCTTACCTGTCATTGGCTGGCCATCCTAGCTCGTCGGGCCACCCTGCCTATGAGGCTTGCCAGCCCCAGCAAAGGAACAAGGGGGGAGGAGAGGGGTCTGTGCTCAAGAGGAGGCCCTGCTATTTCTGCCTCACGCCTGTGCGCTCTGGTAGGCTGCACATCCTGGAAGGGGCCATGACCAATTTCAGAGGGTTCCCAAATGGCTAAAGGCAGCATAATGCTGCCAAACCACCGTTGACTGGACAGCTCTGGCTCATTGCTTAAGAACTAGGGGAAGCCTATTTGCCCCTAGCATGGTCAGGTGTAAATACAGAGGCTATATAAGCACAGAGGCAAATGCAAACACAGGTCATGGGGGTCTCTCCCACGAGGAGGAGAGGGTAGGGGAGCCACCAGCATTCCTTCCAGAGGGACCAGCCAACACAGCAAGCCTGCAGCTCCCAATGAACAGTACCCACACCTTGCTCCCTGTTGATCTTGCTAGCACCTGGCACTGGACCGTACATGGGGGGAATGGAGTGGATCGGGTGAGAGAACAGAAACACTTATTTCCTTGAAGCTTAAGAACATAATGGGAGGGCTGAAAGTGAGGAAGTGGGTGGATGGACCTTGAATAAACATTCAGAACCATCTAGTTCTCCTTTCTGTTACAACCTAAAGCCTGCAAGACCAGAGATCTGTCACACAACTCTCCTCTATCTTATTGGCACGAAAAGGGTCCGAGGACATGTTAGATTGTTGCAGAGCCATAAATGAAGTACTCATTTTCAATACTTGATGCACTTAGGGTACATTTGAAACCCATTTCCCTCTTCTACCTTTACGCTTCTATCTCCCTAACACACCTGAAGCCAAGTTTATCATCCAATTGAGGAGGAAGAGAGCAGAGGAGGAGGAGAGCAGAGGAGGAAGAGAGCAAAGGAGGCAGAGAGCAGAGGAGGAGGAGAGCAGAGGAGAGCAGAGGACCTCAGAGGAGTGCAGAGGAGAGCATTATTTATTTTTGTTTGTTTTGCTCCCAGCTGGGGAGGAGAGCCACAGGCTGAGGATGGTCCTTGCCTGCGGGTCCCCGTGCTGAGCCCCATACAGGTCCCTCACCGCGCCTGCCTGGCACCTACTCTGCCAACTACTTGTGCAGCCGCCAGGACTGAACTTTGGAGGACTTGTCGCTACTCCTCTGGCCAGTTGTCTTGGCAGGAGGTAGAAGGTGGCCAGAGGACCCCCCCCCTTACCATGCTGGTGAAGAAGCCTGTGGGGAAGGGAGCAGGGTGAAAGGCTGGATCTGAAGAACCCAGCCCTTCCAGGCAGCATTGCACCTGTGCCATGCCCCGTGCACCACCCTGGTCACCCTCTTCTCCGGGGTGGCCATGATTTCGTGTCTGTAACTTGGGGTGAAAACCAACGACCTTCAGGCGAGGATCCTCACCCTGGAATCTGCTAAAAGGGCACCCTCCGTTCCCCTGCTGCCGGAGAAGGCAGATCAGCTGAAGACCATAGTACTTGAGTGGAGCGACTTCTCGCTCAGGTGTGTGAGGCTGGGCCTTGCTCGAGGGGGAGTTGCATGTGGATAGAATTTTGCACAGGTTCAGTCAGTCTACAGGATCCACCCTTACTGGTTATACAGTTGATTTGGGATGTGTGAGCCTCTGTGGTATCTATTTATTCAAGTCCCTTCCTTGGTTTCTCTCCAAGTCTGTGTGGAGGATCTTCCCTCTGTCTTCCTTAAGGATTGCATGTTGCAATGGCAGTAGGGGCTTTGCCCGGCTGTTTAGTTTTGTGGAGTCTGGGCTGTCAGCATTCTCAGTTGTATGGAGAATATTCATTGTAATGCTCACATCTGTTTTTCATTTGATAAGGTTAGGCCTTATCAATAGAGAATGGTAAGCACTCTTAAAAGTGAAATAAGCCCATAGATTTAAAAATTCATTTAACTCGGAATTCTTTTCATATTAAATGTTTTAAAAATTGGGAAAAAAAGTTTTCCTTTGTTTTTTTGGAGGGGGAGAGTTAACAGAGGTTGTGCTCAGATATTGATGAATGGAGAATTGAAAGGGATTCCTTTAAAGATGACTTAGACTCCAGTAGGGAGAGGGTAGTTTTTCTGCCAGTGGAGAGATGCAGTAGTTGCAGCCCAAATGTGATAAAGTATGTCTACAACATTGGCTGTTATTGATAGGACACACATTGCCATGAGCTGCATTGTTAGTGCCGGAGTTTTGCCTGGCTGTGCAGGGAGAGGGTGGGGATAGTTGAATAATGAAGAAAGGTATTCCCCAAATCTTTCAATCTATGTCAATGTTAAATTGATTTTTAAATTAAAAACAAAATTATGTCTTGAGTACTGTTAGCATTGGCTAAGATACATGCACTTACATAAATGCTGTTTGTGCAGGCTATCAATCATTATTAAACAGCCACAGAGGAAGAGTCCCTGAAGAACTCACAGAACTGGGATACTACTGCTAGCTCTTAATATATCTTCTTTTCCTACAGGAATCCTACGAACACATGGCTAAACTGAGAGTCACAAGAGAAACACCTTCTGAGTGCAACTGTCCAGCAGGTAAGAAATGAAACTTAACTAGGTTCCATCTAGGGGAGAGCATTTGCAAACAAACGATCATATGCCTGTCAGGTCTACCTGTAACAGTAACAGAGAAAGAATGCAGACCCAACTTGCTTTAAGAAAATCAACATGTCTCCCTTTGACAGATGGTGAGTAAAGCCACAAATATTATTTTAAGCAGCATACCAGTGTCTGTGAGGGGAAAAAAACGAGCTAATCACCATGAAAAATATTGGCAAGGGGATATACAAATTTTCTTAGTATCCCGGATTGGAAAAGTCATCTTCAATTTTATTAAATAACTTCAGTGTTCGTGGTGAACCTGGTCTGAATAGCTGTGAAGCCCTGGTGTCTAATGTTATATAGTGCAGAGTTTTTTGTGGTTATTATATTCGCAAGTGATCTGACCTGTAGGTAAAAATGAAGACTAAAGGAAATTAGTTCTTTATTTTGTTCTCAGTACCTTGCCAGAAATATTCTTCCATGTTGTCCATTTTTCTATGTAGTTATAAGAAACCATAGTGACAGTGTGTATTAGAAGGATAGAGACGACAGGGTAGTGAATGAGCACCCCCACCCCCACCCCCGAATCATTAAATCTTCATTCAGAGACTTCTGAGCCTTGGTTGTTGTCTGTAGACCTAACAATTTAAAAGCTCTTGGAATATGGCCAGGGGAAGGCATTTAGTGGATACAATATTATATAAGGCATCAAAACTCCCATGAATCTCAAGAAGTTCTTTAGATAAACATGGTGAATGTATTTATGAACATTCTAGTTTCTTTCATCCTTATGCATGGAAAATGAGTCTTTTTCTCTCATATGGAAGAGCTCATTTCCAATGTAGTCATGTGCTTCATAATGACACTTCAACCCAAGACAGGTCACAAATATAACAGTGGACCCCTAAGATTGTGTAACCTAGTGATGTCATAGCCAGCTTAGTTTGTGTGAGTGAGCTGTTGTGATGTTTGCTCAGCAGTGGGATGGCAACAGCACAGCCCTTAGAATACGCCCCAGTTATGATTAAGCTGCAGGTGACTGTGAAAAACTTTGCGGCTGCTGTTCACTGCTGGCTCACGACTGTAATCCTGGCTACTCAGTAGGTGGAGATCTGAGAATTGCAGTTCAAAGCCAGCCTAGTCAGCAAAGTCTATGAGACTCTTATCTCCAACAAACTAAGGAAAAGCTGGAAAAGGCACTGTGGCTCAAGTGGTAGAACGCTAGCCTTGAGCACAGAGAGGCTCAGGGATAGCACCCAAGACCCTGAGTCCAAGCCCCGGGACTGGCGGTTAGTTAAACATCTGTAGGTCATTTATAAAGATAATCTTGCCTGTCAGTATCTCTAGGTGTTGTAGCAGTGGAATTTGGGGTTTTCATGATACCTAGTTTTGTCTCCAAAGTGTTCACCAAATGACAGGGGAAACAGACCATTTAGACCGAAGCATACCGGGTAGAAAGACTTGGATTTATTGGGCATGGACTTAGTAAAGAGTGTCTTTACAGCTTCAATATGAGATGTTTACCAAATGAGTGTCTTCTCCATCTGACTCGTAGACCTATTCAAATCAGATTTATTTATACAGTGATATTTATAACATAAAATTGGGACAGTCATTATTATATCATCTTTGTCCTCAGTAGAAAGGCATATTTACCTTTTTTGTAAGATCAAGAGACGCTCTAGAAAACCAAAAGAAAATTTTCTTTTAAGAACCCCAAATATTCATCAAAGCTATGTTTAGCAGATTTGCGTTAGCAGTGGCAGAGACAAGGAAATAACAGCTGCTATTTGTGGCTTGATCCCTGTCATACCTGACTGTCTCTAAGAGAGTAACTTGGCTCATCACTATGGCTACAGAATTCTACTTCAGGTTGTGTTCTTTGGATCTTCCATGAAGTATGCATAAAGCAGGCATATTTACAGAAAGGTTTCTCTGTCCAGCCAATGAAGAACGATGGGAATGGATACACCATTCAAGTGATAAGAACTCATTCATCAGTACCATTGGCCTCCTCAGCCTATTAGGTGTTGAAAAGATATGTCCCAGCCATCCCAGAGGACCATGCAGAGATCATCACAGACAGGAGAAGAAGGTTGAAAAGGAGGTTTATTAGTGGGGCCATAGTTCCCATGGGAGAGGGAGCTATGTCATTCAACTTACTGTGGAACTTCTTCCCCTCAAAATTTGGAATTTCTATGAGTACAGGATAATTTGGAATTGCGATGACACTTCTGACGTCATTGCATCCAGAGATGTCACTGCCTCTTCAGTTGAAGGCCTTATTCTCTTCACGAATGGTAGTTGAAATGTATTCATTTCCCTTCATAATGTGTTCCTTACATTGATCACTAGATTCATGCAGTTTTTGTTATAAGGGCATACTTATAGGCTTTGACACCTAAAATGTAAAAAACAAATTATAATTTCAATTTATAGGCGTTCTGGTCTTCATTATGGACATGAAGCTTTAATTCTTGTATTTAAAATATATTCACACGTTATAAAATACAATGATCATATTTACTCTAATTGAGTAAATTGTAGCAAGCTCTGGCTTGTACATTATGGTATAACTGGGAGTCAGAATATATGTCTAGATAGTCTTCTTTGTTATCCGTTCCTCTCGCCTCTTCTCCCACTCTTCTCACCTCTTTTCCTCCTCTTCCTTCTCCCTTTTCTTCCAAAAGAGCTCAATGTTCCTCACTGAAAGTGAGGAACATATTCCTTAATCTGTTAGCACTAGAAAGTTGGGGAAATGCACAATGTAACCCACTGTGATATACATCACAAACATCAACATCTCTCACCCCATCCGTCTGCCTTAAAGTCTGAGATTTTTTTAAGCCTTTAAGTCATCCCAGTTTTTGACATGTTTCTGTGCATTTTTTCATTTTTCTTTGTGCTTTTTTACTTTTTGGTGCCTGCACCAGGGCTTGTACACAGGTCCTGAGTGCTATCCCTTAGCCTTTGCACTCAAGGATAGTGGTCTACCACTTGAACCACAGCTCTGTTTCCTGATTTTTTGGTGATTAATTGTAGATAAGAGACTTTCTGGTGCATGCTTTCTTTGAACCTTGATTCTCAGAAATCATTCTCTTGAGGATTACAGACATGAGCCACTGGCACCTTGCTCCTTTGAGCTTTTATTCTTCACACATATGCACATAGAGTCTTGTCAACAAGTTGCTGCTGCCATTAACTTTTTAATATAGTTATTGTTAACACTAGAGTTTTGTTGAGCAGTTAATGTTTAGCTGGCCAAATAGTATCTGCAACATAACTTTCCCCCAAATTACAATGTCCCTTAGTATCTGAAGTGGGTTGGCTCTACAACCCATGTGGCTAATGAAGTTCTTTTGATATAAAACAGTATAATATTTGCATATAAACTACAAACATCCTTCATATACTTTGTCTTCTCTAGATTGCTTACAGTAAGTAATATAATTGAAATAATGTGTAACTAGATTTTATACCATATTATAGGGCATTATGACAAGAAAACAGTGTGAATGTGTTTTAGTACAGATGCACTGCTTTTCCCTTAAAGATGTACAATCTGTAATTGGTTGAATTTGCATATGCAGAGTATTTATTTGTGCATTATTTATAGAAACTATGCTGTAAGAAAGTTGATCTTTGGTAAAATGATGATGGTTCTATGTTGAAACTGAAATGGACACCATGAGGAGACTGTGAGTTTTGTGTCTGCATTTAAATGACAGGCAAGATCTTGAGAAATTACTAATATTGTAGCCAATATTGACTGAGAAATCCATTGCATTTCACAGAGAGAGTGTAAATCTGGCCACATTGTAACGAGTACAACAGAAGGAAAATTGAAAGACTATCTTGTTCCCATTGAAATGAATGTCCACTGTCATCAGGTGTTTGAGCAGGGAGTTGTGGATAGCTCTTTGGCCAAGCAAAGCACATTTTATACGTGTCTGGTAGTACATGCAATAGAATGACACAGCAGCTCTACAAGATATTGAGCTTTGTTGAGTGATAGTTTTCCCTTCCGTATATCGTTTCAAACTATGGGCTTCAAGGAAGTCTGGAACATAAAAATGACTTTTTGTTTTGACAGACCTGGGGCTTGAACTCAGGGCCTGGGCACTGAGTATCTTTTGCTCAAGGCTGGCACTCAGCTCTACTCTGAACTATCTGGTGGTTGGAGCTTAGTGTCTTGTAGACTTTTCCTGCCCAGGCTTGCTTTGAACTGTGATCCTCAGATCTCATTTCTGAATAGCTAGGATTGTAGGCATAGGCCACCAGTACCTGACTTCCTGACTTCCTGAATTTGGCTCCTCTGTCCTCTGTCCTCCTCCTCAGGCCCCCTTCCTTCCTTCCTCCTCCTTTTTTCATCTTTCTTCTTTTTTCCCCTTCCTCCTCCTTTTTTCATCTTTCTTCTTTTTTCCCCTTTTCTTCATTGCTTTGCTTTCTGAGAGAATTCAATGATCAGCCAACCATGAAATGGGAAAGTGGACCAAATAAGGCTGGATAATTTATTTGAGCCAAACAGAGGTATTATAATCTATTAAAAATATTTAGCCAAACACACTGTATTCGTGACTTTATCTCATAACCCTGCAGATTGTCTGGTAGTTGCCCAGGACCTGAGGCAGGAAGGCGGACCCATGTGCCTGAACTTTCCAGTCATGTCTTTGCAACTGGTAGTTTTTAATAAAAGAAAAACTCTAACATTGTGAAATTACATCAGTGAAGAAACCATAGCTTTTTATGTTCTTGTATATGCTTTTCTTCTGTGCAACGTTATTCAATGCCCTAAATTTCAACTACTTTTGAGATATTTTCTTGAATGTTGAGATTAGTCTGGAAATCAGGCTAGGAATAAATGAAATGCTGGTGTGGTAATAAAATTTATGTTACCATTTTATGAATATGAAAATGTCTAATTGTTATAACACAAGGTATCTTTGGATTAAGAAGTCTAGGACATTTTATTCTTTTACACCTTTTTTTTAAAGCAGGAAAACCTTTGCTTCTACCATCAGTCTTGAAGCAGAAATCCCAGAAAAAAGAATTTTATAATCAGTCACAAAGAATTCCTACACGCATCATGTATCCCTTCCTCATCATTTCCCATTTCTTAGGAGTCTCCACATTGTTTAATTGTAATCATGTGCAACTAGCATTTTAAAGCTTCACACTGCTTTCACATTTATGGGATATGATGAGAAGATTAAGAATGGTTGAAACTCAAGAGTAAATACAGGAAACTTAAGAGTAGATGTAGAAATGTGACTCCACCAGGCTTTCATGGAGCACACATTACCCCAGTGGGCTTCATGTTGTGGCCATCCATGTATAGAAGAACAAACTAGAAGGTGCACTCTCCCAAACAACCCTCATTCTAGTCAGGCCCCTCTCCTGTACTCTGCTTTGCAATTCTGTAGCAGGAATCTAAACTCTGGTTTCCTTTCATTGCATTGGTGTTGTTTGACCTGACTTTCCCTCAGCATGGTACTTAAGCATATGGGACACAGGTGGCAGGGCCCTGCCTTTCCAGGGCCTGCACTTAGTATTCAATCTATTGTGGAGCAGAGGGATGTTCATGACCCATAGCAAAACACCTCCCACGTCCCATAAAGTGACATGTTGTTTCTATTAAGGGATCATTTTCTTAAGTGAAATCATGACCAGTCATGATGGCATGGAAGTATACAGAGGCCAAGTGACTATGTGTTACTTTAATTACCAAAGAAGTATCTATTACGATTCCATAATGGTTCAAAGAAGAATTTTAAGACTGAAACAGTGGTTTTATTGTTTCTTTAGTTCAGAAGTAATTGAAATGGAATATGTAAATAGAGTCAAAGTGGACTTTTCCAAGTGAGAAAGAGAAGCCAATTGCACTTCGAAAGAAACTATATGACTATAGCAAGAAAGACATCGCCAATTAACAAATATTTATTTTCCTTTGCTATTCTCTGCTATTTATCCTGTTACATAGTAGTGGAATGAATTAGGAAGAGAGTGATGTAGAGTGCATGGTTTTCCATTGCAACACAAACTCTATCTATCTATCTATCTATCTATCTATCTATCTATCTATCTATCTATCTACCTACCTACCTACCTACCTACCTACCTATATTTTTGCTGTTCCCGGGGTTTGAACTCAGGCTTGGACACAGTCCCTGAGCTTTTTTTGCTTAAGGCTAGCACTCTGTCACTTGAGCAATAGCTCCACTTCCAGCTTTTTGGTGGTTAATTGAAGAGAAGAGTCTCACAGAGTTTTCCTGTCCAGGCTGGGTTAGAACCTCGATCCTCAGATCTCAGCCTCCTGAATAGCTAGGATTACTGGCTACAGCCACTGGCTTCCAGCTTACTTTCCCTATAGTCTTAAACTATATAGGAATCAACTCTTTGGTAAGCTTTTTTCCATTTTTATGTTTATATTACTAATGATTATTTTGTCTCTATTTTCCTATCTTATGATTATTTAATTATAAGACAATTGTTTATTTTTTATTTGATTAGTTATTTAAAGGACGGGTCTTTGGGGCTTTATATCATAGGATCCAAAGGTAGCACTAATGTCTGTGAACCTTAAAATTATACTACCACTTTTTTGATGACCAAAGCTCATTAGAAACTGGAGCCTGTGGCTCAGGCCTGTAATCCCAGATCCTCATGAGTTTGGAGGATTGTGCTTTGAAACCCGCCCTGGGCAGGGAAGTCCATGACATCCATCCTCCATGAACCACCAAAGTACCAGAAATTGTGCTATTTCTCATGGGGTAGCAGGCCAGCATGGAGTGACAAAGCTAAGGGACATAGCCCAGTCTCTGAGTTCAATTTTCAGTGCTGGCTCAAAAACCAAAACCCCACCAAAACACAAATGACCTGAAAGACTCTAGTCCCTGTGCGTAGGAACTAATAATTTGTCCTACTACTGTGAAGGGAAGAGCTTCTGAGTTCTTACAAAAACTATCTTTAAGTATTTGTGCAAAGGAGTTGCCATTTGACAAAGCAGTTTATGAATATGGCCCATCTTAACCCACCTCACCCCTTTCAACATTCTTGCCCCTCCTTCCTCTGCCCAGCCCTTCCGTTTTCTTACTTTTGTAGTATGTACAATGAATTCTTGACTACAATTCCCCCCTTCTTCTTCATTTGTCCCCTGCTCTCCTCTTGCCCCCACTTGATGAGCTGCTGTTTTTCACCCTTATGCTTTGGGAAGTAATGATAAGCACCCCCCCCCCCCGCCGCCAGTACTTCCTCAGAACTTTCTAGATTCCTAAGAGTGGTCATTGTAAATGTCTAACACAAGAATAAATAGGATAGCAAGATATGAGAGGGTTAAAGACATGCTTTAATCATAATCTTTGTGATTCAAATAAAGAAATGTTGTTGAATAAAGACACTGCACATTCCTGTTGGATATTTCTCACAGAGTGAACACAGTGCTGTCCCAACTCTTTTACTATATTTAAGTTTTTGGCTCATCACTGGTATTTGTTTCATAATCTAACAAAAAGATCACGTGTCTCTTGCTAGCAAAAGCTGCAGAGGAGGGAATGCTTATTCTATGAGTAGAGAGAGAAGGAAGGCTGGAGAGATGTTTGTGCTTGTGGAGAAGCTTATTTTTTTTTTTTTTAATAAACGCAGGCCATGTTTGCCACCTCCCGAATTTTGCGCTACTCTTTTCGCTGTCCTAGCTTTGACTTAGTTTGTTTTATGTTCTCGTTTGGTTAGTTCCTTGAACATCCCATCTAATTTACATCTTATTCATTTTTGTGTTGCAGCTTCTGACAACTGTCTTGAGTCCACACTTCTCTAGATTTTTATACCTAGCAGCCATTTGGCTTCTACTTTTCCTGATCTCTCTCTTCCTCTCTCACTACCTGTGCCTAATGTTGAGGTTATAGTATCCAAAATAGCTCAGGCCTCAGCCACCTTGGTGTGTTCATGCTATCTGTCCCTTCCTGCCTCAGTGTCTGTACCTTTTGGCTGGTTTCACTCAGATTATGGCCAGAGAATGGCTGAAGTAAATAACAGGAAGGAAGAAAGGAAATGTATGGTGATTAGCAGTTCTTTGAGGGAAATGTTTACCTTTATTCACAAACAGTGTATGTGTTGGTAGTTTTCCTATTGCCAGAGAAAGAGAGTGTTGATTCTAAATGTTAGTTTTTAACATGAGAATCTTAAGCATTATATGTTATAACTCTCAGAAATGTTAGGTGTTTCAGAATCATTAAAAAATATTTATTGTCTTTTTTCTCCTTTATTGTCAAAGTGAAGTACAGAGGGGTTACAGTTTCATATATAATGCAGTGAGTACATTTCTTGTCAAATATGTTAGCTCCTCCTCCCCTCCACATGCCTACAACTTCCCTCCTGCTTCCCCTTCCACCCACGAGTTGTACGGTTGGTTTACACCAAATGGTTTTGTGATTATTGTGTTTGGAGTTGTTTGTATTTTTATCCTTTGTCTATTGATTTTGATATTTACTTTCGCTTCCCTAGCTCTAATACACGTATATACAGTATCCAGGGTACTCAGATGAGATACAGTGATAGTGGGGGTAAAACCACAGGAAGGGAATACGAGAGAAAATAAAAAGAGTACGGATTCATATCGCATGTTGAAAATAATTACAATAATGATATACCACTTGTTTCCATAACATGCAGCTCATTTCACTTAGCATCATCTTAAGTGTCCATAAGGGCATAGCTATTGGGCTATTATGACTTCGGCTTTGACTAGCCTAAACATGTACTAATTATTCCAAAAAAAATTTACTATGTGAAGTGAGCCAGACCTAAAGAAACATAGACTGTATTGTTTTCCTCATAGGAAAAACATTTTTTTTCTTATTTTTTGTCAAAGTGATGTACAGAGAGGTTACAGTTGCATATGTTAGGCATTGGATACATTTCTTGTACTCTTTGTTACCTCCTCCCTCACTTACCCTCCCCTCCCCCTGCCCCTCTCCCCCCAGAGTTGTTCACTTGGCTTACACCAAACAGTTTTGAAAGCATTGCCTTTGTAGTCGTTTGTCTTTTTATCTTGTATCTCTCGGTTTTGGTATTCCCTTTCACTTTCCTAATTCTAATACCAGTATATACAGTTTCCAAAGTACTCAAATAAGATAAACTGATAGTGAAGGTACAACCGCAGGAAGGGGATACAAGAGCATCATCAACAGTAGAAGCTACAGTTACACATGGCATGTTGAAAGTAATTACAGCAGTGATATAACAGTTGTTTCCATAAAATGGAGGTTGTTTCACTTAGCCTCATCTTATGTGTTCATAAGAGTATTGCTGTTGGGCTCTTGTGATCCTCTGCTGTGACTAGCCTAAACCTGAGCTAACTATTCCCTATGAGAATAGGGAATCCTATTCATAGCATAGAATCCATGTTTCTTTGGGTCTGGCTCACTTCACTTAGGATAATTTTTTCCAAGTCCTTTCATTTCCTTACAAATGCGGCAATGTCATTCTTTGAGACAGAGGTATGAAATTCCATTGTGTATATGTACCACATTTTCCTGATCCATTCATCTACTGAGCGTTACTGGGTGGGATCCATATTTTAGCTATGCCAAATTGTGCTGTGATGAATATTGTTGTGCTGGTGGCTTTTGTGTGTTCTTCTCTGTGGTCTTTGGGTAGATGCCAAATGTGGGGCTGCTGGATCATAAGGGAGCTCTATTTTTACCTTCTGACAAATCTCCATACCACTTGCCTGAGTGGCTGAACAAGTTTACATTCCCACCAACGATGAAGTAGGGTTCCCTTTTGTCCACATCCCCTCCAACATTTATTATTGTTAGTTTTCTTGATATAGGTCATTCTTACTGGGGTGAGATGGAATCTCAATGTTGTTTTGATTTGCATTTCTTTTATGGCCAGAGATGTAGAGCACTTTTTCATATGACTCTTGGCCATTCTCATTTCCTCATCAGACAAGTCTCTTTGTAAGTCTTTAGCCCACTTGTTGAGGGGGCTGTTGGTTCTTTGCGGTTTTGTTTTGGAGGAATTTAATTTTTTGTAGTTCTGCATATATTTTAGATATGAGGTCTTTGTTCATTGTATGGCTGATAAAGATCTTTTCCCAATCTGTAGGCTTTCCATTCATCTTGTGAGCTATGTCCTTTGCCCTGCAGAAGCTCAGCAATTTGATGCAATCCCATTTGCTCGTCCTGTTTGTGATTTGTAGCATTTATGGCTCTTTGTTAAGGCAGGTCTGTCCTGTGCCAAGGAGCCCAAGTGTTTCTCCTACTTCTTTTAGTGCTTTCAAGGGATTTGTTATAATTTCAAGATCTTTGATCCATGTGGAATTGATTTTGGTGCAGGATGATATATAAGGATCTAATTTTGCTTTGTTGTGGGTGTTGAACCAGTTTTGCCATCACCATTTGTTAAAGAGGCTATCTTTCTTCCATCGTATTTTTTTAGCTCCTCTATCAAAGATTAAGGGGTCTTAGTTCTGTGTGTTCACTGCTGGATCTTCAATTCTGTTCCATTGGTCTTCAGGCCTGTTCCATTGCCAATTCCAAGCTGTTTTTATAGCTATAGCTTTATAATACAGCTTGAAGTTTGGTATTGTAATTCCTCCAGCATTGTTCTTTCTGCTTAGGATTGTTTTTGCTAGTCGGGGGGTCATTTATTTTTCCATATAAATTTCTGGATTGCTTCCTCAATTTCATTAAAAAATGGTGTTGGGATATTAGTGGGTATTGCATGGAATTTGTAGATAGCTTTTGGCAATATTGCCATTTTGACTATACTAATCTTCCCAATCGAGGAGCATGGGAGGTTTTTCCATTTCCTTAGTTCTTTTTTTTTTTTTTTTCAAATTTTTATTATCAAAGTGATGTACAGAAAGGTTACAGTTTCATATTTTAGGCACTGGATACATTTCTTGTACAGTTTGTTACCTTGTCCCTCATACCCCTCTCCCTCCTCCCCCTTTCCCTTCCCCCCCCCCCACGGAGATGTTCAGTTCACTTACACCAAACAGTCTAATCATAGAGGTCTTTCACTACTTTGGTTAAGGTTATTTCTAGGTATTTTATGTTTTTGAGACTATTGCAAAGGGAGTTGCTTTCCTGACTTCAGCCTCTGTCTTCGTGTTATTAGCATATAGAAAGGCTGTTGATTTTCGAGGGTTTATTTTATATCCTGCAACTTTGCCAAAGTTTTGGATCTGCTCTAGTAGCTAGGGAGTAGAGTCTATGGTGTTCGTTAGGTATAGGATCATGTAATCTGCAAAGAGAGAAAGCTTAACTTCATCTTTTCCTATTTGGATCCCCTTTTTGTTTTCTTCTTGCCTAATTGCTCTGGCTAGGAATGTTAAAGAGGAGGGGAGAGAGCAGACATCTCAATCTTGCTCCTGATTTTCAAAGGAATGGCTTTGGCTTTACACCATTTATAATTATGCTTGCTGTTGGTTTGTAATAAACTGCCTTTATTATATTCAGGAATGTTCCTTGGAATCCCAATTTCTCCAGGATTTTTATCATAAATGGGTACTGGATTTTATCGAACGCCTTTTCTGCATCTAGAGATATAACCATGTGTTTCTTTACCTTGCTCTGGTTGATGTGGTGGATTACATTAATTGACTTGCGTATATTGAACCAACTTTGCATCCCTGGGATGGATCCAGTTTGAACATGGTGTATGATATTTTTGATGACCTGTTGAAGTCGATTGGACAGAATTTTGTTGAGAATTTTTGCATCTATGTTCATCAGGGAAATCGTTCTATAGTTCTGTTTTGTTGATGAGTCCCTGCCTGGTTTTGGGATGAGGGCTATACTGGCTTCATAGAATAAGTCTGGTAGTGAACGTTCTCTTTCAATTTCCCTGAAGATTTTGAAAAATATTGGTGTGACTTCTGTTTTGAATGCCTTGTAGAATTCTGCTGTGAATCCATCTGGACATGGGCTTTTCTCTGATGGGAAATCACTTATTGCTGTTTCTATTTCAAGGCTGGGTATGAGTCTGTTTAGAAGGTTTAAATCTTCATGGTTGAGTTTGGGGGTATCAATTTTTTCTAGAAAATCATCCATTTCTTCCAGGTTCTCGAATTTGTTGGCACAAAGGTTTGCAAAATAGTCCCTTATTGTGTTCTGAATTTTGGTTGTTTCTGTGGTGATGTTACCTGTTTTATCTCGGATCTTGTTTATGTGGGTGTGCTGCCATCGTTTTTTGGTCAGGTTTGCTAGGAATTTGACTATCTTGTTAATATTCTCAAAGAACCAAGTCTTTGTTTTGTTGATTGTTGCGATGGTTTTTTTTTCTCCCTCTCAAGTATATTTAATTCTGATTCGATTTTAATTATTTGCTTCCATCTATTGCCTTGGGGGTATGGCTTCTTGTTCTCTTTTGAGAAGATTAAGGTGATTCCGTAAGTTGTTGAGTTGCTGTTTATCCAGATTGTTGGTGTAGGCACTCAGATATAAATTTTCGTCTGAGTACTGCCTTTGCTGTGTCCCAAAGGAGGTGGTACTTTGTGCACTCACCTTGGTTGAATGCCATAAATATTGAATTACTGGTCTAATTTCTTCAATGACCCACTGATGGTTCAGCAGTGTGTTGCTTAGTCTCCATGGATTGTATCATTTTGTGTGGTGGCTGTTTGAGTTGAGCTTTAATTTTAATCTATTGTGGTCTGAGGGAAGGCAGGGAATGATTTTGATACTTCTGAATTTGTACAGATTTTCTTTGTGCCCTAAGATGTGATATATTTTGGAGAATGTTTCATGGGCTGCTGAAAAGAATGTGTATTCTGGTATTGCTTGATGGAATATTCTGTAGATGTTGGTTAAGTCTAGTTGGTCTATGCAGTTGATTAGTTCTGTGGATTCTTTGGTCAGTTTTTGGCCTGTTGGTCTGTCCAGAGGTGACAGTGGAGTGTTAAAGTCTCCAACAATCAATGTGTTTGGGACTATGAGTGATTTTAGAGTCAGTAGTGTTGGTTTGATGAAGTTGGGTTCTCCTGTATTTGGTGTGTGGATATTTAAGATGGTTATATCCTCCTGTAGGAGACATCGCTTTATTAGTATGTAGTAACCTTCTTTGTCTCTTCTTACCATTTTTAATTTGAAGTCGATTTTATCTGATGCTAGAATTCCACTCCAGCCTGCATTTGGGGGCCATTTATTGGTAGATTTTATTCCAGCCTTTCACCTTTAGAAGAAGTTTGCTTTTGCTAGATAGATGTGTCTCTTGGAGGCAGCAGAAAGACGGATCTTGATGTTTGATCCAAGTAATGAGCCTATGTCGTTTGAATGAAGAATTAAGTCCATTAATGTTGAGAGTTAGGTTTGAGAGATGATCATTTGTCCTTTCATTGTAGCTATCTTGTTAAAAGCTGTGTCTTCCCAATTCTTGATCAAATATTCTGGTTTTCTATTTAGGGTTCATTTCTCTGTCTGTATTGGGATCTTGATTATTTTCCCTGTATAGTACATCTTTGAGGATTTTCTGTAAAGCTGGTTTGGTGGAGATACATTGTTTCAGTTTTTCCTTCCTGTGGAAGACTTTTATTTGACCTTCAGCTATGAATGAGAGTTTAGCTGGGTACAGCATTCTTGGTTGATATTTATTATTATTTAGGGTTTGGCATACCTCATTCCAGGATCCCCTTGCTTTTCATGGTCTCTGCTGAGAAGTCTGGGGTAATTCTGCTTGCTTTTCCTTTATTTGTGATTACTTTCTTCTCCGTAACATCTTTAAGGATTCTTTCCTTGGACTCTACTGATCCTGTTATGATCACAATGTGTCAGTGGGATGTCCTATTCTGATCTGGTCGCTTTGGGGTTCTAAATGCTTCTTGTATCTGTATCGGCCTACCTTCCTGGATAGTTGGGAAGTTCTTGGCTAATATTCTGTTAAATAGGTTGCATATTCCATTAACTTCTTTCTCCTGGTTTTTCTCAATTCCTATTCGCCTCAAATAGTGCTTCCTGCTTGTGTCTTGGAGCTCCTGGAGTGATCTGTTTTATCGATTGGATTGGTTTTGTATTTTTGTGTGACATTTCTCCATAGATTCTAGGGAATCTTCAGCTCCTGAGATTTGATCCTCTGCTTCACCTACTTGAGACTGTAGGCTAGTTACTTGATTTTGAATCTCTTTTCCTTCAGACTGGTCTTTCCTGATGATTTCCATGTCCTTGCTAGAAGTATCTCTTAGGTCCTGCATGGACATCTTTACATTATTAATTTGGTTTTGAGTGCTGTCTCTCAAATCTTTTAGCTGGGTAGTTATCTTTTCATATGACTCTTGAAGTTCATTTATCTTTCTCTTTGTTGAGGCCATGAAATCATCTATTACTTTATGGATGGACTGATGTATGGATGGATTCAAACTTTTCATTTAACATGTTTATCAGTAGACTTTGTAGAGCATTTTGAGGGTTCTCTTCTATGTCTTTGATTGACTGCTCTGCTTCCTGGTTGTTTTGAGTGGGAGATATGACTGCATTGTTTGCCATCTTGTGTTTCTTCTGCCCATTTGGATTGGGAATGCCTATCTAAGAGCACCTGTGAGCACTGTTTAAGACCCAAAGCAGACCTTACCAAGCACTGTTGTGTAAATCTTAGAAGTTCACAATTATACACAGATACTTGGTATAACTGTATATAAAATTAGATTTGGTGTTCCTAAAAATACAATTTCAAAATAACAACCAATCCTGTATTCAATAGTTAATAAGTACTGTTAAAATACTATGAGCTGTATTTCTCTATAAACCACTTTGATTCACTTGGATTGAACAGGGATATCCTCTATCCAATAACCAGGGATCAATGGAGTCTGGAGGTCCTAAATGTAAATCTGGAGGATAAGTGAGAGGTAGTGAAGGGAATAAAGTAAAATGTATGTGGGGGTGGTGGTGATGGTGGCGGTGGTGGTGGTGGTGATTTTGGTTTCATTTCAGTGACGTGGAAATGTGAAGAAGAATAGAATCGGTAGAAAGGACAAGATTAATATGATGAATAATGGAGAGTTAGCAGAAAAGAGTGAAGCTGTTAGTCATAGGAAAGTAATTTAAAAGTAAGAGAATGTGAAAAGAGAAACAAAGAAAAATACTGGAAGACAAATGCACAAAACACAAAACAATTAACAACCCAACCCCCGAAAAAGGAAATTAAAAAAGCCGATAAAAAAAAAAAATAGAAAACAAAATACCAACGACGTCTCAGAAATGAAAAATAGAAAAAAAAAGTTTAAAAAATGTTTTTAAAAAATGGAGTGTTCCTTGTTTGGGTGGGTTTTCTCCAGTCTCTGGTTTCCTTGCAATGGTCTGCAGTCTATTTTGCTGCTTGGCTGGTTTGACTTGCTTTCAGTTTTCAGGGGGTGGATCTGCTCTGACCCTCCTCGCCTGTTAGGGAAATCCTGGGGCTCTGTGGTTCGCACAGCTTTCAGGAAGGGCTTGGGGGTCCTCCTTAGATGGAGATTGTTTAGGAGTAAAGGAAGCAGCGGTTGGTTAGGACAATCAGGTTCTGGGTCTCCCTATAGTTGGAGGCATTCACTATGGTCTTCCTGGGGTGGAGAATTCTCGGCTTCTATTGCTGTGGTGGATGCAACAGGGGAAGACAAATACTCTTCCCTCCACCTTGTGAATGCTTCTGATGCCATATGGCAGGGTTGGGCTCAAGATCCACCTGTTAGTGTTCCTACGCAGTATGTGTGTGTGATCATGAACACACTGGAGTCGCAAGTATGCACAATCCCCACGTCTTTCTGCAGAGATGTCCAATGATGCATAGTGGGCTGGGTGGACTTTGACAGCGCACACGGAGGTATATCATGTATACTCATGGAGGCAGTGTATCTTGCTGTGGAAGTGAACCCTGGGTTGATGAGAAGGAAGGTCCCGCTAGACAGTTCAAAGATGCAACTTGTCGGGTTTACTGTTTTCTGAGGAGATCACCTCTGTTCCTGCTTCTATTCCACACAACCTGAAGCTATCTATTAGGTATTTAAAAATAAATATGACTCTGTGTTTGTGTGTATTTGTGTATTTGTGTATGAAAGAGAGAGAGAGAGTATTCATATACATATGTGCACTAGTACTTGAGCTCAGGGCATCTTTCTTTATTTTATGTTTATTGTACAGGTGGTGTACAGAGGGGTTACATTTACATACCTAAGGTAATGACTACATTTCTTGTCAAACTTGCTACCTTGTCCCTCATTTTTCTCCCAGCTTCCCTCTTCCCATATCCCCCCCCCCCAATTTTCAAGTTATTTTACAACATATCTTGTAGTTAATACTGTTGCATTGGTTCACGTTTTACCATTTGTCTATACATTGGAAAACAAAAAACCAACAACATCTGTTAAATAAAAAATAAAAATAAATCTTTAAAAAATGGAGTCTTCCTTGTTTGGGTGGGCTTTCTCCAGTCTCTGGTTTCCTTGCAATTGTCTGTAGTCTATATTGGTGCTTGTGTGGTTTGACCTGCTTTCAGTTTGCAGCGGGTGGATCAGCTCTGACCCTCCTCCTCTGTTAGTGAAATCCTGAGGCTCTGTGGTTCGCACAGGTTTCACATAGGACTTGGGTGTCCTCTGTAAATGGGGGAAGTGAACAGTCTTGGGAGCCCTGGCTCCTCCCATCTGCTGTGAGACTGGTGCCTTTATCACCTGGCTTTGGAGAGGCTGTGGACTCAGCAGGGCGGTTGGCTCTGGCCTGGTTTACCTGTCTGAGAGTTGCTTGCCTAGGGGTGGTTCCTCCCTCATGGGCAGGATGGCCTCCTGAGCATAGCTGGCTATGGAATTCAGCTCCATTTTGGGCTGGGAATTAGGCTTCCTCTGAGATGGGGCCATTTATCTGTCTTGGGAACTGTTTGCTTTCCTATCTGGTTGTTCCTTGCTGCCGGTAGCTGCTCGCCACTTTCCGTTTTAATTTAGAAATTCTGGCGGGCAGGGCGGGCACCTCTGGCTGAGTTCACCTGAGTTGTGAACTGTGGCCTGGATGAGCTTCCCACCTGGGCAGGGGTTGCTCTTCTGGGTGGAGCTGGCCCTCATTGGTCTGTCCCTCTTGCTCTTTTCAAAGGTGGCCCCTTTGTCCTCGCTTTCCCCAAGCCGGGTTTATTTCCAGTCTGGTCTGACCCTATGCCAGTGTCAGAGATGGTGCTTTGCTCTGGCAGTGGGGAAAAGGCTACCGATGCTTCTCTGTGGGCACGAGTGAGAATATCTTTTGTGGGGTACTCATGCTTTGTCTGCCATTTCGGCCTGTCCATGCTCAGCCTGAGATCCACGTCTGTCTGCCACCATCTGGAGGATTTCACCTTGGTCACTTCTGGGTGGTTTAGGTCCATGAACTGTGAGACGCTGTGCCAGCGCCGGCACTGGCTTGGCAGAGGGATGAGGCCCAGAACTGAAATCTGTGTTTTCAGGCCAGCAATGTCAATTTTTCCTTATTGGACAGAATCCCTGTACTGTTATAACTTACTTGGGCTGTCTTTCTAGGAGTAAAAGTTTCTGGAGTGGTAAAACTGGGGTGTTGGAGAGAGATTAACTAGGGCTCTGCTGCTCCTCTGCTCAGGGAAAATTTTTTTAAATTGCTATGTGCTGGTGGTTCATGCCTAGCTATTTGGAAGACTCAAAAGTGAGGATTGCAATTGGAAGCTAGCCTGGGCAGGAAAGTCACTGAGATACTTGTCTCCAATTGACCACCAAAAGAAAACAAAACAATACAGCAGAAAGTGGAGCTTTGTGAGAGTGCTAGCCTTAAGCACAAAAGAACAGGATCATTGGCCAGACCAGAACTGGCACCAAAATCCCAGAGACCTAGTGAAATGTTCATTGTGACTAAGCCTGCCTTATTATTTAGAGCTAGAAATGGGCTGTTAAGGTCTTGGGAAGAACTAACTGAGTATCAAACTAATTAAAGTCTTCAAATAACTAAAAGTGTATAAAAAATGTAGTCTATAATCAGTGGTGCCCAATATTAATGGATTTAACCCTATATTATGATGGGTATTTGAGTTCATGATTCCCCGTTGGTTTAGTCTTTGCAGCTTCTATAGTAGCAGCCCCCCATTTTGTTTGAGAAATTAATATTTGACTTTCTTTGTCTTTCTTATGTAATTTGGTAAATTCTCTGCTGAGAATTATGATACCTTGTAGAAAGCTGTTGACACACCAATTAGGTGGTTTTCCTGAAGCTAAATGACCCCTGTCAGTTGTTAGATCAACTGTGAGAATTTATCCCTTCTGCAGGTGAGCTTTTCCTGGCCATTATTTTTAAGGACCATCACCCGCGCTCATAAAGATGGGTTCAGGTACTGCAGCCATGTTTACTAGTAAATACTTTGGGTGTTGGCTAAGCTCTCCTGGGGCTACAAAAATCAGAGACCCACTCAGGTGGGTCTAAAAGAAACAGTGGTGTCAAGACTCTGGCTAATTCCTCCCTTTAGGTGGCTGTCCATGTGTCCTGTTGGATGTGTAACAACATCCTGTGCTTTGACCTAGGAGCCGGTTGCATCCGTAATTCTACAACCAAACATGTTTCCAGATGCTTTCAATGTCCTGCTTGGACAGTTCACAGAGGCTGCTGTGTCGGGTTTACTGTTTGCTGAGATCACCTGGGTTCCTGCTTCTATTCCACATGGCCTCAAGCTATCTATTGGGTATTTAAAAATAAATATGACTCTCTCTCTCTCTCTCTCTCTATGTGTGTGTGTGTGTGTGTGTGTGTGTGTGTATGTGTATGAGAGAGAGAAAGTATCCATCTACATATGAGTATTAATTCTTGAGCTCAGGGCATCTTTCTTTATTTTATGTTGATTGTCAAGTTGATGTACAGTAGGGTTACATTTACATACCTAAGGTAATGAGTACATTTCTTGTCAAACTTGCTATCTCATCCCTCATTTTTCTCCCACCTTTCCTCCTCCTGTATTTCCCCCTCCCTCCAATTTTACAGTTAGTTTACAACATATCTTGTAGTTATTACTGTTGCATTGGTTCACGTTTTACCATTTGTCTCAACATTTTGAAGTTCCCCTTCCCTTCCCTAATTCAGACGAATATATATATATATATGACCGAGGGTATCAAAATCAAAAACAGTGACAAGAGGGGCTAAACCATAGGGAAGATAAGCAAAAGGAAAAAGGAATGATTTCATTTAGCACGTTAAAAATAACAACAATGATAAACCAATTGTTTCCGTATCTTAGAGTGTGTTTCACTTCACATCATCTTATGTGATCATAGGTACTTAACTACTGAGCTATGGTGTTTAACAATGGCTTTCAAGGCCCCCTGGCACCCTGCTAACATGGACACATAGCCTTCCTTCCAGTCTGAGCCCGCCTATTGTGCCACCTGTGCTGACCTCGAACATTCTCAGTGTTGTGTGTGTAATCAGAGGCTAGCTACAGTTTTTTCACATTGCATTCTTGAATTCCTCCAATGAGATTTTGCTTAAATAGTCATGCAGTGTAGGGTTTATTGAAATATATAGTCTTGAGTCTTTGGACACATTTGTTGGAGAAGTTCATCTTTTTGTTAGGTTAAACATTTGTTTTCATGTAGTATCCATCATTTGATTCTGGACATCATCGCCATCCATTGTCATTAAAAAGTAGAAATACCTCTTTTTATGACAGTTCTTCAGATGTTTGAAATCGCAGATTGTATTTCCCACTACTTTCAGAATAAATGTTTTTATTTTTAGGATTAATGCCCTTGGATTATTAGGCAGTTGGAGTTTGTTTTTCCTTAGAGTGCTTGCTTGCAATACCAGATCTGAATAAAGCTGCAGTTTGGTCAGAGAAGAAAACTTCAGTTCTGTATATCATACTGCATACTAAGGAACCTCCAGTTGCAGTCATATTCTTTCTTTACTTGTACTTCTGTCCACAGACATAGAGGTCCATGCTGATTTAAACTTCTGATTATTTTCATATATGCCACTAATTCCTGCCTTCTCTACTCGTCATTGTACAAGTTTTAAAGGGAAGGAGCACACTGAAGCTTTTTCTATCATTTAATTGGAGAAAAGAGTCTCATAGACTCCTCTACCTGGGCTGGCTTCCAAATGTGATCCTCAGATCTCAACCTCCTGAGTAGCTAGGATTATTGGCATGAGCCACTGGTGCCAGGCAACTTGTCACATTGTTTTTCCCACCAAATGTCCATCCAATTTGTAGAAAATCAAACTTTGGCTTCGTCAGGATTGATTGCAATCATGATCATTTCCATGATTTCCAACTCTGGGCTTTATAGGACTAGGAAATTTGGTTAAAACTGCCTCGTTCATGCCAAATCTTAGGTCCTTTTGACTCTGTGATGATAGTGTGCTAGAAATGAGACTGGAGGGAAGAACTCAGAGGCCCCTTCATCTTCTGCTTTTGTTGCTCTCAATCTGTTTATGAGGGCCTTTAGAAGTGTCTTCTTAGCCACGATGCTTGCATCAAGCATCTTTCCTGAATAGCCATACTTTTAACTATGGTCCTCCAGAGAATGCTCCCTTTTCATGTTAGCAAATGATACAAGGAAGAAGGTTTTCAAGGTTCAATAAATTACATGTGCATGAAATCAAACAGATGTAAGCATGTTTATTAGTGAAAATTTGTGAATGGTGAGTCACATTTCACAACAGCAGTGTACCATTTAGGAAACCCAAGAGGTTTAGAAAATTAAAATGTATTCCTTTGGAGCAGAATATATGTACATGTAAATTCATCAGAAAAATATTTTCCTCTTAACTAATATGGTTAAGAGCAATTAGTTCTAAGGACTGATGTTTTCTACCATGGAAATAGGGAGGGGACATAATTTACAACTTTGCAGGAATTTAGTTGACATTGTCCAGGGTTAGTAAAGTGAATCTAACGTGAAGCGTGCTTGCCTAGCAAGCATGAAGCCCTGGGTTCAATTCCTCAGCACCACAGAAACAGAGAAGGACAGAAGTGGTGCTGTGGCTCAAGTTTCAGATTGCTAGCCTTGACCAAAATAAGCCAGGGACAGTGCTCAGGCCCTGAGTCCAAAGTCCCAGGACTGACAAAACAAAAACAAACCCAACAACATAAAAAAACACTCCAAATGGGAAACAGAGGCTGGACAAATCCAGCCCCTGCCTCATGAGACTTCCAGGCTTCATTCAAGGACTGCCATCTAACACCAAGGGAGCCTACTGCTAGCCTTCTCCAGGAGGGGCCACATTTCTGCCTTTTATCCCTAATGTCGACGCCCTTTACGAGCAGGAAGCAGCCAGAGAGTCATCGTCCTTTTCCATACCTATTAAAAGGCTGGAATGTCAGGTCCCTCCTGGAGGGCTCCAAGTAGATGCCCCCACCTTATTAAGTGTCCACCCAGTTACTGGGTAACGAGCAGGCCTGGAGGCAGGTACCTTCCCCTTCCCTGAGGTCACATCCTGGCCCAATCAACCTGGCCCAATCCCCTGCCCTAGATTAGGCAGGGCTGGCTGAGGGTCACCCAGTCTCTCCCTTCTCTCCCTCCTCTTTGGCAATGAATCATCACCACCACAGGCCAGCTGTTCTGTAATAAACTTTTCTCTCCCGCTTTAAAATAAATATCAAAAAAGGGAAACAGAGCTGAGCTCAAGTGGTAGAGCATTGGCCTGAAGGACGTCAAAGCTTAGGACAGTGCTCATGTTGAGTTCAAGCACAGGCTCCCCGTCCCTACCCCAATGCTTCTAATTACGAAGATATGTATATATATTTTTCCTTGATTGAAATTTAGTACCTACATAAATTTGACAGTATACTGTTGAACCTGGGTAACTGCAGTCGAAATCAGGATACGGGGGATGCAAGGCGAGTGAACCAATGCATACTTTATTCCAAGAGGGCCAGGGTTTATATAGGGTTAGAAACCAATATTACAATTACAGGGTAAAAGATCAATACAGCATGACATTTGTCTTAAATACAGAAGTGGAGGAAATTTCCTCCTGTGAGGGCAGGAACTTGATACAAATGCCGTTCTAATTACAGGAGGTAGTGACTACAAAGATTATTGATATCAAAACAAGGAACTGTATACAACCGAGGTAGAACTATAATTATCTCCTAGCTACTATCTCCTTAAGGCTAGATAACATCAATCTTGACTTCTCCAAATACTTGTGAAATAACAGTGAGGAGACTTTCCTGTTTACAGTGAGACTCTAGTGAGGAGACTTTCCTGTTTACAGTGAGAATCTAGTGAGGAGACTTTCCTGTTTACAGAGAGAATCTAACACTAAAGGCAGCAAGTCTCCCTGAGGAGACTTGCTAAGTAGGGGGAAAAAGGAGATTCTCACAACAACTGGTGGCTTCCTTTGGCCCACAAACACCAGAAATTCCTTACTGGGAATGTGTTCCCAAGGGCCTATTAGTGTGCTAATGAGGCATCAGAGTAACCGTGCTGGGGCTAAATTTTTCCACTGGTTGGAGACTTTAATTCTCCAACAATTCCCCCTTTTTTATTAATTTTCCACAGCCGCTTCTCTGGAAAGTTTAAGGGCAGTTAGTAAAACATCAGAGGAATTATTCCTAGTGAAACGCTTCATTATAGCTATGATGGAACAATATCCTAAGAAAAAGACACATAACATAAGTATCAAGGCAATAGAGGCACTTCCAACACTATGGGTAATACTTTGCCACCACCCCCTAGGGTCTAGTCCTTCTAAGGTCTGAGCTAGTCCTTGGGCTATATCATCAATAGTAGAGGCATCTGGCAATTCCTTTTGAAAAGCTTCAAAAACCTCCCTGTACAAGCTTTGTTCACTTAACGTACCATTTAGTAGGGCTCCATCTATAAGCATTTGTATATCATTCCATTCACATTCAGAGGCATTATATTTATAAGGTGTTACACAGACATGACTAGAATTCCAATCGCAAGTCAAAAACAATCGTTGCTGTAAAGCCAGATATTTCTGTCCAAGCCAAAACACTCCTCCTTTAACAGCTTCTAACTCATCTTGAAGGTGGGCATTTACTTCCAGCTGGTGTTGCCACAGATTGTGGGAGTCCTGGTGCCACTGCACCATAAAGTCATGAGTTTGTACAGATTGTCGCAATGCGGCTCCGGATACTGCTGCAGTTGTAGCAATGGCAATCAGTCCAACAAGTCCTGCAATAATCAGTCCAATGGCACGACGACTCCTCCTCAGAAGCCGCTTGAAAAACTGCATTACCAATCCATGTACAGGTCCTCCAGCCCAGGGACGATGCATGCGAACAGGAACCCAAAGGGAGTTGCGCTGGGTTAAAATCATGATCCTATCTTGACTAAAATTAAAGGTGACATTGTTATTCAAGCAAGTATACAATTTACAATTTATGCAGGTAATGGCATTCTTTGTTATGTTTATGGGGCCGACCATCAGTACTTGTGGAAAATGAACACAAGCAGAGATATTGTAGGTCTTTACAACTGTGAAGTTGTAGGAGGCCGAGGACCTTTTAGATCCTGAGTAAGTTCCATTGGCCAGCAATACGGGAGCCAGAGAAGCTGCTAATTTCCAGAGATGACGTTGTGGAGGAAATAGCCTGTCTCCATGGGCGAGAGCAGGCCGGGGGTCACTAAAGCCTGCTCCAAACCACCCTAAAAACTGTTTAGCAGACATGGCATTGGACATGTTCATAGATAAAGTAGGTTCACAAGATGAGTTATATTCAGTGCAGTTTTTCAACCACACACCAAAAGGTCCCCAATCATACCAAGTATGCTGGGATGTATTCCAAATAGTTGGAAAACTTCCTCGACAACTTTCCCAATGTCTTTCAGTAAAGTTCAGGTTCAGATAAGTAAAATTGTCACATTTAGGCAGGCCAGCAGGGCTAGCATAATTATCTAATTTATAGGTATGAGATCCCACAGACCAGTAAGACAGTCTAATCAGCCGAGTTCTACTGGAGTTCATCCTCCATGCTGAATCCAATATTGATATCTAAAAGGGTAACATGGGGAACGGCCTTGACAGATAGCTTTAGAGAACTGAGAATAAGAGAAGTTAAATGATCTTTCCTCTTCCATAGGAAAGACTGGAATGCCAGACCCATAGAGGGAGAGAGTAAATTAGGAATAGATGTAAAAACAGAGACAGGGGCTTTTGTCCATAAATATGGATGTAATAAAGGAGGGTTAGAAATATAGGCCCAATACATTACCTCTGATGTAGCCCCTACAGGTTACCAGTGCACACCTGTCCATTTGAATGGCCTTATCACTTGAATGAGAATGTCTCACCCCCTTGATGGACAGAGGGGTGTTTGTTGCTGGATCCACTGGAGCAGGTGCTAGAAAGATGGGCTGTCTTCTGTAGAAACATAAGCATACCCTCGCCCCTGGGTTAACAACTCCCCGGGGACCCAATCTAGCCCAACCCCCAATCTAATCCAAACCGGCTGCTGTTTGTTTTGCATAGGCGGAGCTAGGAAGTGTCGCTCAGCTCTTGCTAAAACATCTCCTTGAGACAAATTTAAAAAGTTAAGGACAAATAATGCTTCTGCAATGACAGCAGGGGCTGTTTTATAAATACTTTTCATAGAAGTTGCATATCCCTCAGTACTATCCATACTCCCCCTCTTTAGTTTTGTAATTTGTGTTTTTAATGTATAATGAGCTCTTTCTACTATACCTTGACCTTGAGGATTGTATTCAATTCCTGTAACATGAAAAATGTTATGAAATTCTAAAAGTTTTCGTACTTGTTTACTGGAATAAGCTGGTGCATTGTCAGTTTTATTTGAGAAGGAATCCCCATGACTGTGAATGTTTCTAGTAAATGTTGAATGACATGAGTCCCTTTTTCCCCTGGTAGAGGTGTTGCCCAAATAAAAGAAGAATGTGTATCAATGGATACATGCACATATTGTAAGCGGCCAAATTCAGGGATGTGTGTTACATCCATTTGCCAAATTTTATTAGGAGCAGTTCCTGACGTGTCAATTTTTGAGGGCTACATAAATCCGAATCTCCTTGAAGAATGGAAAATAGGTTGAAGGGCAAAGCCAATTGATGTCCCTAGTAACTTTTGAAAATTATTAAGAGTTTTAAACTCTTTAGTACGAATTTTTATTAATTGGGGGGTAATTACTTGTCTTTTAACTAAATATCCCAGATACTTAAATGGTTCTTCTGTTTAAATGAATTTTATCAGGGGCAATTATTAAATTATACTGTTGAAAGTCTAAAGGCAAAATTTGTAACAATTTTGATACAATATTTTTATCAGGTGCAGCAAATAATAAATCATTTTATTGAAAACCTGTAAAACAAACTGGAGTAGTAATTAAACAATCATCTTGATAGCCATCGTTTTCCTATATCCAACTTAAAACAAACATTTTAAATTTCATATCTCAGAATACATTTTTGATCTCAAGTCTTTTACCAAGCCTGGTTGTATTAAAAGAAATCTGGAGCCTAGGTATCACCCATTGCTTCATGCTGCTTGTTTTTCACTTCCAAATTTCTTATCTAGAAAGGCATTCTAAAACCTTTTAAAGTAGAGGCTTTCACAACTTTACCTCAGCCTGTATTTGCATAGAAAAACTGAAGCCCAGGGGGCACATTGCCTCCTGGTTGTCTGCTTTAAAAGAGCCATTTTCCTATATACAGAGAGTTAATGAAAGTTGTGTACTTCTATCCCCCATTAGTTTATATACTTTAAAATATTTACCTGATTATATGTGACTTAAGATAGTTAATCTTACTGTTACATTACAGTATACACTTAAAAAATTTAGTACCTGATTCATTAAATTGATACCCAAAACAATTGTAACAAGAGTACACTTAGCAGTGTGCCCCAGAATTATAACCATGAGATTTCAGAGTTAGCATATTTGCCTTTTTGATACATCCAAATTGCAAACCTGTACAGAAATCGAGTTATATCAGGTAAATAAACTTTTAACTCTCCTTTAAGATATTCCAATTTTAATCCATCCTAAGGGGCAGTTTTAGAAGTATCAGTCAAATCATACATTTTACCCTGAGGTTTCCAATGTTTATACCTGAAAACAAAAGAAATAAAAGAAAGGCCTCCATTGGCCTGTCCTATAGAATGGGCCTATCTCCATCCTACTCCTTAGAGCTTGATGAACTGCCTTGGGGCCAGCTTGCCCTCTCCCACTATGAATGGACGCCACCCTACGGCTGTCCCATCACGTGGATTGGCTAAACTGCACTTTTGTCAGTTTACCCCTCACTACTGAGGATAGGTTCAAGGGCCCATGCTAAGTTCTTATTTATTTATTTATTTATTTATTTTTAACCATGAATTAAAGAATTTTTAACTATAGTTCCTTTTAAAATAAATAATCCTTTAAAGCTTTTGGTAATGCCCAAATTCAATGATCTTTTGAAGTTTAAAGTTAAACTAACCTATTTTTACATCATACATTTTTAATCTTGAACACATTCACACCCACATACATTTGTGTGCGCGCACACACACATACATACATTCACATATGTAGGTATTAATGTAAACAGAACTTAAAAGCAGTCCAAACAACTATCAGCCGTACATTTTTTAGTGGCAAAAGGTATATTTTCCAATCTTACTCTTGTAATGACCAAAACTTAAAACAAAACCTTTAATGAATGATTTTAGCATTGTTTAGTCTTATTCGCTAGGAACTATTAGTTTTAGCAAAGTATCTTAGCATACTAAACACTGAAGATAACTGGGTTGGGGTCCCCTGGAGTATTACTGAGTCCACCTAGCACTTGACTCTTAGTGTTTACTCTCAGGCTAAGATTAGCCTAGCCAGCTGTTTGAACTCAGCTCTTAGCAGCCTGCACTTTTTCTGCCTTCTTGCAGAAGGAGACACAGTACCTAGTAAATGTTTTGCCCATAGACATGTAAATGGACAACAGAAATAAGGGAAACAAATTTTAAAAGTTTAAAACTGGTGCCAATCTCAAAGACAAAACTAGTCAAGACAAAACAGAACATAGAAACAGAGGCTTTTACGCCTTGGATGGCATGTCCAGCGTCCACAAGCTGCCAGCCAGAGTGATGGAAAGTCCATAGGGCCCTGAAAATTCTCAGGGGGATCCTCCCCAGTGGAGATTTCCATCCCCTGGCAATCAACCTGCCGAGGCCGCCCACCAGAGGACTTTTTTCCCAATTTAGCACTCCACACGAAACACAACTAATCAAACAAGGACAAAGACACATGAAACATGTAGCGCAGGCGCAAATTAAAAGTGCAATTGCAGTAAAAATTCTCTTGGGAAGTAAAAGAAAAATCACTAGTCCTTCCCCAATTCCAGGCTGATGGACTAAAACAGGGAATGTGTTCCCAAGGGCCTATTAGTGTGCTAATGAGGCATCAGAGTAACCGTGCCGGGGCTAAATTTTTCCACTGGTTGGAGACTTTAATTCTCCAACACCCAAGCAATTAAAGGGCTCAATTCAATAAAAATTAATAGCTTGAGGCACTCAACCTTTTTTCTTGGAGGCTGCCAAAACTTTCTTATTTTAATATTCCATTTCAACATCTAGGAAATGTGAATGCTAGAGAGGATCCAATCACTGAACATTTCTAAAGTCACATAGGTGTATGCGCTAGGACTCATAGATTATAGGGCTTTAAAATTATATGGATCAAGAACTATTACTGTGCTGTAGAAGTGTGGCCTGACCTTGTATGTTGATTCAGCTTAAGCTCATTGAAATAATAGCACATATTTCAATGGTCAAAGATGAGAAATACATTCACATGCAAGTCATACAGTAACTATAATAATACAATAATAACTGGGCCAGAAAATTCATGGGCTGGACTGTGAAATCAGAAGCTGATATGTAGAAATGCTGTCTGAATTGGGTTTTCTGAAAGGACCCTAAGGTGTTTACTACTGAGTGAAATTTTCTTTTGTCCTTTTTTTTTTTTTTGTCAGTCATAGGATTTGAACTCGGGGCTGGGATTCTCTCTGAGCTGTTTTGTTCAAGTCCAGTACTCTATCACTTTGAGCCACAGTGCCACTTGTGCTTTTGTGGTGGTTAATTGGACATAAGAGTCTCACAGACTTTCCTGCTCAGACTAGCTGTTGATCTGTGATCATCAGACCTCAAGCTCGTGAATAGCTAAATGTACTGGTGTGAACAACTAATGCCTGGCTGAAATTTTCTTGTGACCTATGTGTTAATAATTTCCAAGCCTTTTTATTTGTCATTGGAGACATATGAAACCTAAGTTCTCCTGGGATAGTGTTCTAATATTTACCTGTAGGCCAAATATATATTGGCTGCTAACTCTTTCAGAAGAGTCAATTAAAAAATTTCAAAACTGAATAAGTTGGTTAAGATTGCTCCTTTCCCAGTTCTGTTTTGCCCCTTTTTAGCCTTCTGTCTTTCAATCAGGCTGATTATCTTGCAACGACTGTTGCAAATTTAGACTCAAAAGAAAAGCTCTAAATTACTATGAATGGGTGATGATCAAGGATATTATACTTGAGTTCCTGTCTAATTGAATGTAATGGCACTTGAGAATAAAGATGTTCTCATCCTTTTGACATCGCCAGGCATCCTTTTCGGAAGGGGGAATGGAAAGGTGCGAAAATGAAGGCCATGGGTATTGTTGGGCTCAAAGTGTCATTCCAGGAGCATGGCAGGTGTTAGTTCTATTGTGCAAGGCAAGGTTTGAATCATCCACATGGCATTTTTGTTGAGTTTTAGAGGAAATATTGGCAAAGAAGAACCATTCTAGAGGGTGGCAAGCCACGAAAACAGAAAATCTGCCTGATAAAGAAGAATTTTGGGTGAGACACCATATTGAGGAAATGTTGACAATGTTTGCTAATATATGGTAGTTCATTTCTCTTACCAAACAGAACTCTGGTCCAAGAGTGGAAGTGAGTAGGGAATAAATCTTTATTGAAAATAAGAAGTCCTCCACCACACACATAGTTGTGTCACATAATTTCCTTATATTTGCTGGCATCATCATCCTTGATAGAATTCAGCAGTTAGTAGTAGAGATCAGTTCTTGCCTAGACCACACTTAACTAACTTCCATCTTGAAACAACTTCTAAAGTCCAGAATGTTCCCTTCCTTAGCTTATTCTAGTCTTTTGAGATCTCGCTGACTTTTTAAAATGGGATGTTTCTTGCTCAGCATGTTCAATAAAACCCGCTTGTGTAAGAAATGCACCCATCCCTCCAAAAAGACTCACACGATAAGTACAATCTTAAGTACCAATTATGTGTCAAGCCTGTGCTAGGCACACGCAAAGTATTTTGTTGACAGTTGATCATCTGTGAGAACTTATAATGACATTGCGATGTCAGCAGGTGTGTGGAGAAGCAGGGTATATGGAGGAAAGAAGAGATGGATCTGTATTTTTCCCAGTGTGTTGAAGGAAATGTTGAAGGAAGGGAAAGGAAACAGTCCCATGACTACTTGCTCAAGGCGCTGTACAAAGTCTTTTGGCATTTTGTTAGTAGATTGATGGGTGGCCAACATCTACGCCCATTGTTACTGTACATCCCTTATGCATGACTGGCCTTTTAAATAAACTTTCTGGAGATCAGCTTGACATTGCAGGCTATGTGAAATTTTGCCTGGGATTGAATAAAAATGGGTATTTCTTGGAATTTTTTAATAGAATACAGGAGACAGAATCATCATGAGTTTTTTGAAAAATAACTTTTGCCATAAAGACCACTTGTTTGCGAGCAGAGGCAGATCTGGTCTCTGGTCAGCTTCTATTCCCTCAGGCTCCTCTGCGGATTCTGTTGTTGGCCTCATTCACGGTCTTTCTCTTGGGTGGTCAGATGTTACAAAGGGCATCACACATCTCTGTCTTGCTTTGGGCCTGGACACACTGATCTTTTTGTTACAATAGGGTTGGTCACCTCGAACTCAACCCTGTGAAAGGTCTGAGGAAATGTGGTTGGAGATGACAACCATGTGACAGATTGCTGTCAGTTCAAGGCCGGTTCCTTGTCAGGGTTGAAAGGAATGACAGGATTATGGTCCCTGGGAAGAGCTCACAGGGGCCTTTCTCAGGGCCAAGGGCACATGGCTTATTCCATGGGGATCATTACACAATACTCAATCATTACACAATATGCAGCACTCGATTCCTAAGGCCTTGATGGTGCGGGGAGGTTGATTTTTACTTCCTCTCCTGTTTTTTGGCTATGTTTATAATTCCTAACATAGTCACTTGGAAAGAGTTGGTAGATAACTTCTCCGGGCCCCTCCCGTGATTCCATCCCTTCTCCTTCTGTGTGAAAACTCATTTTGTAATTTAAACACAAAGAGCAGTTCAATCACCTGTCACTCATGGTCTCAATTACTTGTGGTAATATTTATTTAGCTGCTCTACTGTGGTGGCACTTACTAAAAAATTCATAGAGAATATTAATCAGCTATAATATTATGATAGTATTACCATATTACTGTACAACATTATAAAACAGATTCACAGCAGAGTGTGCTTAGAAAATTTCTAAGTACTGTATGCAAGCATTTAGGTTCTTGACCTAATTAAATATTCATTACGCTAACTTAATTCATTTAGTAATTATTTTCAGATTATATATATGATATGATTTCCCAGTAGTATTTCCAGGGGCTTATATACATATACTTAATGTAATGTTGTGGGTTGTTTTTTTGTTTTTTTTTTGCCAGTTCTGAGGCTTGAAATCAAAGCCTTAGCACTGTCCCTGAGATGCTTTTGTTCAAGGCTAGCACTCTACTATTTGAGCCACAGCACTACTTCCAGCTTTTTCTGTTTATGTGGTGGGGAGGAATGGAACCCAGGGCTTCATGCATGCTAGGCAAGCACTCTGCTGCTAAGCCACATTGCCATTCTAACATCTTGGGTCTATTTATGAATTGTTCATTGTGCCAGTCCTGAGGCTTGAACTCAGGGCTTGGGTGCTGTCCTTGTACTTTTGTGCTCAAGACTAGTAGTCTACCATTTGAACCATAGGTCCACTTCCAGTTTTTTTGGTAGTTATTTGGAGATGAGTCTCACAAACTTTCCTGCCTGGCTGGCTTTGAGCTGTGATTCTCAGCTCATAGACTCCTGAGAAGTTAGGATTACAGGAGTGAGCCACTGGCACTTACCAGCTATTTTTTTTTTGTTTTAAAATCTGATTGGAAAGATAATTTACAATATTTTAAGTGATGGACTGTTTTTCCTAAGTCAAGTATTTTGACATATTTTCTAGGTAAACAGTCATGTTGATATAAAATATTACATGGAAATATGTTTATGTGTTTATTATGTGGAAGACAGCAATTTGCTTTCTATAATTGTTCATTCACTTGTGAAAAGCCTTTTCCTTCTGTAAATCAGTCTAAAGCTACAAAAATAAGTCCTGAACTATTAGAATCTTATTAAACCATGTATTGGGCACTCTCTCTTCTCTTCTCCTCTCCTCTCCTCTCTTCTCCTCTCCTCTCCTCCCCTTCCCTCCCCTCCCTTCCTGTCCCCTCTCCTCTCCTCTCCTCTCTTCTCCTCCCCTCCCCTCCTCTCTTCTCCCCTTCCCTCCCCTCCCCTTCCGTCCCCTCTCCTCCTCTCTCCTCTCTTCTCACACCACCTCTAGTAACAAGGTTTGAATTCAAGGCTTCATCCTGCCATGTATGCCCGCTCAGCTGCTACTTTGCCACTTACACATCTAGCCCAGCATTTCACGGGTTAATTGGAGATGGAGTCTTTTGGACTTTACTGCTTGGGCTGGCTTTGAACCCTGATCCTCTGGATCTCAGCTTGCTGAGTAACCAGGTTTACAGGCATGAGCCCCAGGTGCCTGGCTAAATCATGTGTTTTAATTTTAACCTGTTTTGTTATGTTCAATGTACACAGCTTAGAAATATGTGATGACAGTAATTTGTATGCAGCAAACTACATTATTCCTAGAGAATTAGAGGGCACATTTTGGTCATGAGGATTTTTTAAAAAAATAGATGAGTAGAACCCTTGAAATGACAATTAAAAAAATAAGATGGCCCAATATGTATATGAGGAAGTATGATGTAAAACACAATTTAATGAGTTGTATGGTCCTAGATGCTATGAATTCTGAGGATCCAACAATGAGGTGTGAGCTTTCATACAGCTCAGCTTTCTAAAAATTGCTGTTAATTGATCTTACATTAATTATCTCATTTCATTGCTAGAACAACCTGAATATTAGATCGGGTAAGTGTTGAAATCATAATTTGCATATAAGAAAACATAGCCTAATGTATGAAACTGTAACCCATCTGTACATCACTTTGACAATAAATAAGTAATTATTACAAAACAACGAAAAGGAAAACACATAGAGAGGCTGCTGGCTACTCCAAGTGGAGGTGATGGTGTCTTTCTAATTATAAGGCACATGGTAGCTGTGAGGATTATTCTAAAAAAAGTTTGCTGATCAAAGATGGCCTTTAGAACTTTTGATAACATTGAAAACTACTAGGTCAATCATGACTGCTCTCAACCAACTAATTATGCCCATTTAGAAGTAACAATTATTTGAGAGGATATCATCTTGACAGCATTTTCTATTTTCTGAAAAAAAAAGAAATGTAAGGTTAGACTCCTTTTCTCTATACTGATGATGATGTAGGAGCTCAATGTAGTTCAGTGCCAATGTGATCTTTTTAAATACGACCTATGAAGTTCTGCCTGATGTTTTGCTCATTTGAGCTAAATTTAAAAATTCAAATGCGAGGGGCTTTTAAAAAATAAGTAAGGAATACATTTCTAACAAATGTTTAATCTCTTATTGGAAAACTAGCACTTTGTTGATTCTTTGTTTTTGTTATTGTTTGTGTTGCATGAACGCAGGTGCTGTCCCTGAGTTCATTCACTCTCTTCCTCTCTCTCACTTACTCTCTTTCTTTTATCCTTCCTTCCTTCCTTCCTTCCTTCCTTCCTTCCTTCCTTCCTTCCTTCCTTCCTTCCTTCCTTCCTTCGTTCCTTTGCCAGTCCTGGACTCAGGTCCTGAGCAAAGTTGCCCGCAGTTTTTTTTTTTTTTTGCTCAAGGCTACCACACTACCACTTGAGCCATTGCTCCACTTTTTGCTTTTTTCTATGTATGTGGTGCTGAGGAACCGAACCCATGGTTTCATGTATACAAGGCAAGCACTCTACCACTAGGCCATATTCCCAGCCCTTCTTCCTTTCTTTTCAAGGCTAGTCCTCTGTCACTGTGAACCACACTGCCACATCCAGGTGTTTGTTTTCCTTTTTGTTTTGTAGTTAACTGGAGATGAGACTCTTTAAGAGACATTCTTGTCCTCATTGGCATTAAACCATGATCCTCAAAGCTCTGCCTCTTGAGTAGCTAGGATGACAGACAGGCATGAGCCACCAGCACCCTGCACATTGGGACACTTCTAAAATGTAGATTTTATGCTTAAATACCTCTTCTCCACTGCCTTATGGAAGGAGCCCAAGTTGACCCCAGCCTTTTAAAAATTTTCCTAATACTTATAGCATTCAGCAATAGGAATTCCTGGTTTCTAGAAACTTGTTTTCTTCCTGCTTTTCTGTCTCTGTCTCTTCTTCCTGGAATCTTCCCCATTCATGTCTGCCTGTCAAATGGCTACCCAGCCTTAATGACCTACACAGACGTCAAGTTGAAATGATAAGCATTCTCTTAAATCCTCCAGGTAGATCAGAAGCTGTGCTAGTACTGGTTATATTGCTCTTCCTAATAATGCCACATAATTCACATGCAGTTTGTTTCTGAGCTGGTCTGTCTCCCTTGTGTCTTCCTCTATAGCACATTTGTATCAGAGTTCTATGGAGAGTTGGGAAACAGATCTCAATGAACTCGTGTTCCAATAGGAGGTGATTTGGTTCATTCTAGCTGATACCTCTATTGTCTGTATCTATTAGATAATGGGGTTGGGTTCAAGGACTTCCAAATGTCATTCTTGCCTTCAAATTTGGCCTTGTAAAACAATTTATTTTAATAATAGGACACGGAAGTTTACATTCTGTTATATTTTGTTAAATGGAGATACTGTAATTCTTTTTTTTTTAAATCTTGAAGTCTTTGTACAAAGGAGTTGTATTCACCATATCAGTTGAGTACAATGCATCCCCTTCCTTCATTCTCCCCATCTCTCCTAGCCTCATGACTTGCCTCAGCTTTCTTATCCTTAAAAGATATGTACAAAGTACACCACATGTGGGTAGAGAATGTTACAGGTTGAACAATACTGAAACATATTGCATCTGAGAATGAAGATGGCAAAACAAAACTCAGTGAAACCTATTGAATAATAGGGGTTGAGAGGGCAGAGAATGTGAGAGTAAAAGAAGGATTAATTTAACATACTGTATCATCATTTATAAAATCTCTTTTAAAAGGTGCTAAATTGAAGAGCTCTTTTTCTGCAAGTAGTGTTTGCAGTAAAAACGTTGTTCGAATTTTGAGATGATTTTCCCCTTTTTATTAATATTAAATTTAGTACAAATATTGTAAAAGTTAAATAATTTTCCCCCAGACACTCAATGTTCGATCTTATAATGTGAAATAGAAAGGAAATCAGCATGCAGAGTAACTATGTTGTGAAGGTTTGAAAATAATTATATATATATATATATATATATATATATATATATATATATATATATAAATGTACTCCCTTGAAAGACACTGGTCAAATTTCTCTTCTGCAAAGTTCACAGTATATGATGTGACAGTACTATTTAATATAATTAACTACAGAGGTTTAGTAAATGTTGCCCTCCAAAGAAAAAATCCAAGATGGTAGGTGGGATTTTCACATTACGGTGAGTACAGTGTTGAAGTAGACATAGTTGGTCTCCTGGGTGTGCTTTATCACTAAATGCAAGAGCTCCACTCACCTAATTTATTTTAGCAAGGGAAAGACTATGCTCTTGAATAGACACTTAGGTCAGAGAAAATACGTTCAAAAGAGTTAGTTTCAGCTAGGTAAAGTAGGATTTGGTACACTCGGCATTTTCTCTTCCAATTTTTTCTAGCAGCCAGCATTATTTTTAATGACCTTCATTAAATTTTTACAAATCAGCACTGCTTATCCATGTTCTTAAAGATTTTTGCACTTAAATGTTTTGGAGTAAATACCAGTAACATAAATAGTGCCATATTCATAATGTGTCTAAAATAGTATGCTGGTTATTTCCCCCCACTTAGGTAGCATTGGTGTAGCCAGTAGAAAGGACTCAGTTGGAGGATCAGAATTGTTGGAAAGTCTGGCTCCACTGTTAATGAGTAGTTTAGGATTGGAAGGTCTTTAAGTGCTTCCAGCCTAAGTTACCTACTCCATCAAAAATAGAAAGAGAAGCGCCTCTTGATGATTAGCAATACTGCATGGAGCTCTCTAGAACTAATACAGCATCTAAGGAATTAAGTCTATAATCACTGCCATAGAATGACGCTAGTTAAGAGGTATGTTATTATGGTCTTCAGAGTCAAAGTTTTAATGAAAGAATTGTATGCTACAGGTTTTCCAGTGCCCAGCCCATGTTAGTCTTAATAAATACTAAAGAACTGAGTTAGTAAAATGGTGTGCAAAGAATGTTTACTTGAGCGTCTCATTGGTGCCATATGGTATAAATATGAGTAGGATAACTGCAAAGAAGCTTCAGAGTGGAGAAGTATCCAAATATCCTCAAATTCTCGAGCTGTCCAGAAAAAGAACTTGGCTCCATTCTCCAGAAAGTTCCAACAGAGGAACTTGCCTCCCAAGGCTTCGGCTGAGGATAGACATGGTTTCAGGGGAAGGTGGTCACTTCCAGGAAGGTCCCACTCTGGTGGAAAATGGTCTCCTTGTAAGGGCAGGAGTCCTGTGGGGCCTCATTCGTTGTGGAACCTTACTAAACCTGGCTGGCCTCGCCTGAGCAGGGAAAACACGCCATGTTTAGCATTTACTCAACTTTGCTCATTCATACTAGGGTATCATGATGGACCCTGAGTCTTTTTCTGTTTCATTAATTATTGAATTAGGTTTGCGTGTATCTTTACATGTTTCATTTTAGAGTATGTTGTGCCTGTTGGGTGCTTGAATTCAGGGCCTGGAGTGGTCTGAATTTTTACTTTTTTAAAATCAAGATTAGTGCTCTACCACATGAGCCACAGCTCTACTCAGAGGCTTTTTTTTTTTTTTTTTGACTGGTTACTTGGTGATAACAGGCTCACAGTCTTACTGGTAGGGCTGGCTTCAAACAGCAACCCTCAGCTCTCAGCCTCCTCAGTAGCTGGAGTGTAAGCATGAGCCAATGGTGCCTAGCATATTTTGTTAGTTTTTGAGAAATAGCTCATACAGGTTAATTGAAAAGCAGTAAACAATTATTTTTTCTTATTCTTTAATGAAACAGCTTACTTAACAAGAAGAAATTCCAGAACAGGTATCTTGTGTGTTATGGAGAGGTGGTCTATGTCCATGCATAACAGTGGCTTGTTTTGCTCGCTTTGCATTCTTGGATACTAGACATTGCTTTCCACCTCAACAGCCATACTTTACGGTATGAAATATATATATATATTTATATATATTTATATATATATATGTATGTATTACTACATACATAGGAATCATGAGGATGTGGGCATACATTCTTTTTCTAGCAGAGTTATTTTGTATAATGAAGTATTTTCTCTGCAGAGAAATCAAAGGAAAACGGTAAATGCTAAAATTATTGCAGATGTTCTTTAGTCACCCAAATCTCTTGATGCTGATGCTATTTCCTCTGCATTGTTGCGTGTTCTCCTTGTATTATGTTACAGATAGAAAAGCTTTTTTTTCTGGAAAAAAAAAATGCTCCGAAGTGAATTTTCAATGAGTGTGACAACTTAATTGCAGTCCAAATTTTATGGTGAAATAATTTCAACATTTGAAAGTTTTAGATTTTTCCCCGAAATAATTTCTTGTTCCATGTACAGTTTTTCCATTACTAATGAAGTGATCTTGATGAATTTGTGTCAGAAATAAGGAAAGTCGCAATGGGCTAGATCCAAACAGCAGATGAACAGTAAGAACAGGACTCCAGTTCTCTTAGGCTGGCTCATCCAATGTTATCCATAAGGCAGATACAGGAAGTTATGCTGACTCAAGAAAAAGAGCAAAGAATTAAACATTTTCTTATGCTGAAAATTACAATGGGATTTTATTTAGTTTGGTCAAGAACACTGTGAACATTTTTTTTGAGCTTTTCTCTAGTTTCCTTATTTTGTGGTGGTCTTCAGATTACTAGATCTTTACAAATCCACATGAGTAAAGAACATTTACTGTTCTGAATTGAAATAGGTTGTTTGTTTTTTAGCTACAACTTACCTTTAAGGTCGCTAGAGGATTTAATTTGACTTGTATTTTAGACTTCATTTTTAATGAGTAGAAATTATACTGGAAGGCAGGGTCTGGCTGTGTTGCCTTGGCTGGTATTAAGGCAAAGTGCTCATTCAATTCTTCTGTCTCAGAGTCTGGAGTCACTGGGTCTGAAATGTGAGCCCCGGTGCCCCAATACCCAGCTTCATTGCATTTCCTTATTTTCCCAGGTATAGGGATGAGAATTTGATTGTGTTTGTCACTGAGTGACAAAAGAATTGGGAGTGTGTTTCATCTTCCCCCTCTTCTCTCTCCTTCTCTTCACCTCTCCTTTGTCTTCCCATCCCCTTCTCCCTTCCTTCCTTTCCTATTCCTCTCCCCTCCTTCTCTTGTCCCTTCCCCTTTCTCTCCCTCTCTTTCCCCTTGCCCCTCTTCTGTTCCGTTCTCTCCCCCTATCCAGCTTTCTTCTTTTTCTTTTCTTTTTTTTTTTTTGGCCAGTCCTAGGCCATGAACTCAGGGCCTGAGCACTGTCCCTGGCTTCTTCCTGCTCAAGGCTAGCACTCTGCCACTTGAGCCACAGCGCCACTTCTGGCCATTTTCTGTATATGTGGTGCTGAGGAATCGAACCCAGGGCCTCATGTACACGAGGCAAGCACTCTTGCCACTAGGCCATATCCCCAGCCCTCTTATTCTTTTCTTGCAGCACTGGGAATCAAACCCAGGTCTTGAGCATGCTAGGCCAACCCAAATGGAGTTTTTTTCTGATATTATATTTGGAAAAAATGACTGTGTTTTTCAAATATTGTTAATCCCCTAAAATTCTCATCCCCCAAACACAATAATCCCAAACCCTATGGAAGTTCACAGCCAATTAAACTAGTTGTAGTTGAGTATTTGAGTTTGTTCTTCTCCATCATGAGATTTAGGATGACCTCAGATGTGGGCCATGCAGTTAATCTGACAAAGGCACGGGCCATACCAGCCTGGAGAGGACTTCCAGAAGCAAGTTGTCCAGAGTCTGGCTTGACATTATTATAACTAGATTATAACTGTAATTTTGGGTTGGTTTTCATCAGACGATGACATGCAATTCAGCTATACAGAAAGAAATGTGTATCCACAATTTTTGGTCATGTTCTGTGGCTGAGAATAGCCTGTGGTTTTTTTCTCCTCAACAATGAATACTGTTTCAGATGGTAGTTAAGATGATCATATTAATTAGTATGAGGGCATCTATGTAGTTATGAAATCTAGTCCTAGGTCATTAGGACAACATCCTCTGTTCACCATATCTTACAAACGTTAGTACCAAGAACATAAAAGTCTTTGGGATATTTTTAGGATGTTGGAGGTTACACATTAGAAGCCATAAGTTTAATAGGGGCATTGTCTCTTCAGAGAGTCTGTCTATCACATGTGAAGATTTCTAAACCTCCCATGCCTTTGCCACATCACGGCGATGAATCCTAATGTTGGTATTCTCAAGTTATTTCTAAGTTTTCAACATAGTTCCACTGATAGTAAGAAACATTAGAACTTCCTGTTCTTTAACGTATACACCACAGCAAAGAAACGTAGGCAAAGGTAGGACCCAGGAATCAATGCCTGTAACCCTAGCTTCTCAGGAGGGTGAGATCTGAGGATTGCAGTTTGAAGCTACTTGGGGCAAGAAAGCTTATGAGACTCTTATCTCCAATAAACTACTCAGAAAAATCTGGAAATGGCACTGTGGCTCATGTGGTAGAATGCCAGCCTTGAGCAAAAGTTGCTTGGGACAGTGCCCAGAGTTCAAGTCCCAGCACAAACAAACACAAAAATCTCATGCAAGTGTAAGAATTTATTGATTTGGTATGAATTTATTGTAATAAACACGTATAAAGACAATATCATTGTTGAAAAAGACTAAAGAGAAATCAGTGTCAATGTGTTTGAAGAAAATGGGGTCATTTGATGTTTAAATCTGCCTTTGGCCTTTTTTATTGCATACAAGTTGTCTAGTCTGACATGTTAGGTTGTGTTGAATGCTCTGCTCCGGTTCTCTAATGGTACCAAATAGGGTAATAGATTAGAACTAGGAGAGATGAGCAGCTACAGCTCATATTTGCCTTGAAATCTTGAGCATTTTCTGATTAAATCCTGGGATGATCAGTGAGTCAACTTTGCTCAGCATACTAAACCATGA